>NW_017306344.1:2437645-2458860 GCF_000935625.1 Nanorana parkeri | reverse complement strand
TATATACAGTATATATATATATATATATATATATATATAGCACACAAATATAACACACAAAGAAATGTTTTGAAACCTTTGGCAACATTCTGATAGGAATGCCAAGGAATTCTTGTGATGAGGTCACAGTAAAAGATGTCTCCACAGCTCAGGTGGTCTTTGTCAAAATAAGTAAAGTCTAAACAGAACTGAGATTTACACAAATGCTAGCAGAAAGCTTAGATATATACAGTAGATAATATTTCTACTCTCTAGTAGTAGTAAAGTTTGTATTCATAGCTACACAAAAAAATATGTATTTACTTTTTATGCATTAAGAACAACATAGTCTAGTTTAGGTACCAAATAATCAATAAATATTCAGGTACCTGTCAAATAGGCTTCACATCACTAATAAATGCCCTCATTAAATAAACTTTATTTTCATTGAAATAAATATGCTTAAACCAGAAAACAAGTGTTGTGGACATTGTTTTGCAATTATTTAAAAGTCATGACCTTACTGCACACAGATGCTTAGATTTGTTTTGTTTATTTTTATTTTTTTATTTAACCCGTCATCTGATCTGCAGCAAAGATGTCCAATTCGTTTATTCTATGTTTTTTTGTTTATGACCAAACTATCACCAAGGTAATAGAATATGTTTATCTGATTATATCAGATAAATAGGAAGTGTATTTTTCAGAAAATATAGTCAATCCAGGTATTTTTTTGTTTTGTTTGGTAGATGATGGTGCATTATTTTACTCAATGGTTTCTCAAATTTTATGTTATAATGTGTGGTTACATTTCTGTGCTTGACCTCCCAGTATTGCACAACATGGGGATCCAGTCTCCCAGCTGCATTCTCAGTTAATTTGCATTATGTGGAATTCAACATAAGAAGTGTAAAGGTTGCCATACACTTTACAAACCTCGCAAGACTTTTGTCTTGCAAGGGTTGTAAAGTACTTAAAAAAACGTACGATCTGCCCATCTTGGACAGGCAGATCGTACTTGCGATCATCACAAACCCACCCCTCCGAGGGGCGGGCTTCCGATGACTGCAATGCTGAACGGGCAGTGTGCGCGTGCGCACACCAGCCAGTTCGGCTGTTATCTCTCGATCATGTTAAAAACCAGCCGAAAATCGTACGATTCTCAGCTGGTTTTCCAACATGCTCGAAATACAAAAGTCGTGCTACCATACATTAGAAACGGTCGCACGCCTTCCATACACTGCACAATTGGGGAAGGATTAAGGGAGGATTTCCCTCACTTTGGAGCAATTTCCACACACACTCTGTTGTGGTCGACAGGACACAAGAGAAATATTTCAAGGGGATATAGCCAGCAAAGAAAAAAATCTGACAGGCCATTTGACCCTTCCCTGCTTTATCCAAAAATAAAAAAAGCTTTGGCTTAGATATACCCTAAATGTAGAAATGTATTTGGTTTATGAATACTAAAGTATTTTTCTCTGTTAGTTATTGTTTAGTGTACAGAGAATTAGTATAGCATACTGTGCAAGTGTTCAATGCTGCATTTGTTTTATCATGCTTTTAAGTGGACGTTTGTCTACTTTCACAGACATTTGATACTTTAACTTTGTATTCTAGAGTACACTTTACAGTTTTCCACACAGAGGAAGTTCATGATGTGTTGAAGATATGGGATGGATCAATAGAGAGCGGAATTCTCATGAAGGAGCTCAGTGGTTCTACTTTACCCCCTGACATCCACAGCACCTTCAGTTCTGTCACTCTCCAGTTCAATACAGATTTCTTTACCAGCAAACAAGGATTCTCTATTCACTACTCAGGTAAGATTTTGATTATATATCTACTACAACAGTTCAAAAAACAGTGCTGCTCCATGTCGGTCTACAAACATTCACCCATGGGGTGCCAGGGCAGCTTGTATCTGGTCAATATTGTAGAAATGAAGGATATGTTGTGGCTTCTATATATTTATTATCATCAATAAGGCATTCTAGGGAAAACAAGAGGAGAGCTTCTCTTATGTATTTCAAGATAAAAACAATGGGAGTGGCGAGCGCACAACAGGTGTGGACAGTATGGAAAAACCTTAAATAACTTTAAAAAAAACTTTAAAAGCACTTTCTTTAAAAAAAACAAAACTTTTTTTATTTTATATATATAAAAATAAAAATAAAAAACTTTAAATACCGGGTGTGGGTGAGCGAGCTCCTTAATCAGGGAGAGGAACCCTGTAGACAATGTGAAACAACGAAAGAAGGAGCTCTACAACCCTGGAATACTGGGTGTTTAACAGTTAAACAGTTAAAAGATATAGTGTAACTATTGATTCAATAGTTACACTATATCTTTTAACTGTTTAACTGTTAAACACCCAGTATTCCAGGGTTGTAGCGCTCCTTCTTTCGTTCTTATGTATTTCAAGCAACCTTCCGCTTAGTCATAGAGTGATTCAGATTCTACTACTCATTGGAACTGATTCTACCAATCTCCTGATAGGCTCCTGAGGATAGAAGAAAAATGGGCATCACGGCTCTCTTATTTGTATGGGAGTGATATGCTGCCTCTAATCAAGAATTATATGCTAAAAATATATTACTAACTAATTGCTTTGTCATATTAAACTATGCTAATGAATCCTTGCTAGACAGCAACATTTTAGATTTTAAAGCTATACTCCAGGCAGATATAACAGACCCACATTTGTGCAGCTCTGTAATCAATAATACATCCTTAAAGTAGAACTCCAGGGAATTTTTTAATTTCTCTAATGCAGTGGGGCTACCCCCACACGGCTAGGGTTAAGTGCTCGTTTGTGTCTAGGTTATTAAAAAAAAGTTATACGCACCCGAAGCTCTGAGCCAGCTTTTTCTTAGACCAGTCCTTCCAACATCTCTTCCCCTTCTCTGCATTGGTTTAAGGTCCTATAAATCATCACGTCTATACACAGGGTATAGACGAGAGGATGCTGAGGAAGATTACAATGCTGCAGGGCAGGGGACACAGGCTGGAGGGAGCACTGTGACAGCTGGCCGGCCCAGATCTTTAGATGAGTATAACTTTGTCATTTTAGCACCTAGACACAAATGAGCACTTAACCATTGCAGTGTGTCGTTAACCTGGAGTTCTTCTTTGAAAGTTTTTTTTTTTTTAATGCAAGTAGCGTAAGTACCTTGGTATGACTGGGAGGAAGGAAAACCAGCACAATCAATCAGTTAGCTCAGTCAGTTGTGCTGCAGTACAAGAAGCATTCTAAGAGGAGGAGAGAGCAGAATAACAAAGATGAGCTCATCAGTCTGCTGCTTCTCCTTTCAGTTGGGGTGGGGAGGAGATTTGTTAGTGATACTGAACTGCAGCAGAGAAAGATAAGGTTTCCTTCCCTGCTGGTGAGAGCTATGTGGTGTGTCAAAGATGTGTAAATCTCAGGACTGAATGGACAGAAATACAAACCCTTTCCCGAATAACGCTCCCACATATGCGTTTCATCTGTGTATTCAGCTGTTTGCTTGGAGCTGAGCTTTAAGTCTAGGACTAGTTTAAAGGATCAAAGAAAAGATAGATGCTAGAATGAGTATGTGTCTAAAGTAAAATAAATCACAAAAACATAATGTGGCTATATGTCTGGATTTACTGATTATTTAGCATGCACTTTTCACTGAGGGTATAATGACCTATTCTACATGTTTCCATCATATGTCCAGTTTGAATCCCCCCCAGTACAGTATATGACAGGTTTATTTTAATCAAATAATGATTCAGCAGGGAATTAAGTTGCTCCTCATACATGGGACAGTTAGTGAAAGAGCATGGTTTTGTTAAGCCTAACCTGTCTGCCAGTCATCCATTGTGCGTTTGGATTCACACATTTGCATGTCCCAAAAACAGACACAACCAATTATAGCTGTTTACAGGTGTGATTGTGTACACACAAATGTACTGTACACATTTATTCCCTTGTGTATAATGTTTGTAATAACATATCCCCGTGCTGTTATAATGCATAAGAAATGCTTTTCACTCAAATTATATTCATGAACTTATTGCCATCAAGTGTCTCCTTCTCCCAGAAGACCATAAAAAATGCAGAGGCCTCTTGAAACAGCGAGAAAATAATGTTTCTCTAATATCAGATTAGATTAGAAAGCTAATCAGGCGTTTAGCCTCTGACAGGCTCCCCTCCCCACTAAACCTTCACCTTGTAATATAGAAATGATAGCAAGCAGAAAGTTGGAGATGATTGTTCCCTATCGCTCGCTTTTCTCAGTGCCAACATTAAGGTGCAGAATTGTCTCTCATAAATTGAATCTATGCCCACATGAAAAGACACTGCAGATGGAGGTGAAATGCATTATCTGCCTGCTAAAAGTGCTCCGAGCTGCTGTACAGGGTCATTGATGCTGCTCTACTGATCATGATAACTCTTAATGTCTTAGTATGTCAGATATATAAGGTATTCTGCATCACAAAAGGAGCTGATTTATGGTGCAAGGAGAACAGAAAGATCTGAGCTGCCCATAGTGATTGGTAAAATTAAATTTTTCATTGTTCTGGAACACATAAGGAAATTAAAGCAGGCATACAATATAAACAATGCACACACATATCCTTTTACTAGCTGTATATTTTCTGTTTTAACCCTGTCAAAATGAATATTTTAATCAAAAAGTTGAAAAGTAGGTATTTTTTATATATTGAAAGAAGGACTCTATACTAATAAAAAAAAAAAACGCGTGTTTTACAGTGAGGAACTGAAATCGCCGTATGCAACAGTTCAACGCCATTCCTCTTTTCATTGCAATGTGAGACAACTCATGTCCAATCCAGCATCAAACACATACAAAATATTGACTGGCACAAACCCTCTTCATGTTATAATGCTGACTTAGAACAAAACATTACAAGTTTGCATCCCATCTTATACATCCTAAGAAATTATTTTCTTTCAGATTTTTCTTTCAAAATATTAGGTTAAAAAAAACAAAACAATTAGGGCATGAAAATACATTTCCTTTTATCGTTGGACTGCCACACAAAGGTCTCAGTTGAGAATAGGGACTTGATTGAAGTTTACTACAATGCTTCACTCTTATCAGTTACTCTACTTGGCTTTACTAAGGCAATTCTTGGAAAACCTGTACTGAGAAAAATATGGAGACTGTCACTGTTGACATGTTTTTGAAAATGACATTTGGCTGACTGTTTCTGGTTTCAATATTGGATGTCTCTGGCTTCAATAATGGCTGTCTCTAGCTTTAATACTTGTTGTCTCTGGCTTCAATACTGGCTGTCTCTAGTTTCAATACTTGCTGTTTCTAGCTTCAGTACTGACCATCTCTAGCTTCTCTACTTGCCTTTTCTGGCTTCTAACGCAGAACAACCATGTAGATCAGAGTGACTTTATAGTTCCAAAGTGACTCCAAGTGACTTCATAGTTCCTAACATGTGTTTTTGTTCTGCTTCGCTGTTGGAAAGCTGCTTCAGATATGAATTTCACCAGTCGAGATGGTGCTGGATGCATGGCTGAGCCCTTTTTATTGGAAGCAACAGGAACACAGAGAGACATGAAATTGCATCATAACTATGTAGTTCTGCTAGAGAAATCAATGCATTATACAAGCATTAAACAGAATAGTATATGAGAATGGGTGTTGCACCTACCTCTGTATAAGACATAACAACAAGCTAACAGTCAGTGATTCAGAAATTACTGAAGACACGGAACCAGGATGACAGCCAGTGATCTAGTATTTTCAGAAAAGGAGGTCAGCAATGGCAGTTCCCATACTTCATCAGTATAGGTTGCTTTTAATGTGTCAGAGTCCTTTTTCTTCTAACCAAGGCTCGCTAATATCTACATTGCTACAGGTTTGTTGATTGCTACAGGTCTACACCTAAATGTTTTAGAACTCATCTCCAATCAAAATGTGTGGGGTTTTTTCAAGTGTTGGATAGAGTATCAAACTGTTAGAATCTTTTGTCAAGCTTTCAGTGTTGTCGGGGTCTGCATTTGGAAGATTTCTCTGCCGTACAATTAAACCAAGCAAGCTTTCTAAGAATTTGAAAAACCCCAAATTAACATTTTGTCCAGTTTCCTACTGCACAATCTATATATGTACTGCTTCTGACCTGAAGAAGAGAGGTCAACTCTCGAAAGCTTGTCTTTTTTATATATTTTGTTTGTCCAATAAGATGAAAGATGGATAGATAGATAGATAGATATATTCTATATACTGTATATGCATTGGTGCTCAGGGGAAAAATGCAAGATTTTAGCAGCGTAGATTACAAGTCTGCTTTGAGCCACACAGGTCATGTACTTTGTTTCTACTATTCATACATAAAATCCACTACATGAACATTACATTTCATAGACACACTGCAGAGTGTTTTCCCACGTAAACAGAAATGGCTTAGGGACTCTGGAGAATTTGTCTATGCATTCACCAAAGAAGGTAATTAAAGCAGACATAAATCGCCTATCTTACACCGTTATGTCTAAACTGCAAGTGACTAATTTGGATTCAATGGGGCTTTGAGGAAGTAACATAAAGGAAAAGTAGATATTTTTGTTCATAGCAATTATGAGTTAGGTTTCTGCTCTAAAAATTATAAATCAAAGGCAAATAGTTGCTTTGGGCAGCAACACTGTCCTTTACACTTTTGGAAAATGTTTAGGTTAGCACTCTTTACTTTCTTAAACTCAATCAACCTCAAAGTGGTTTATTTTTACTTGGCATTAACATAAATGTGGTTCTGTTTTTCAGCCTCTTGCACATGCTCATTTAAAATATTTTCTATACCAATGGGCTATGCTGTCGCTTCAGATTTCCCCTAAATTGCTTACAGGAAAGGGTGAATAGGTTTCCATGCCATAGCTTTATATTCACGTACAAATACATTGAAAAACCCAGCAGTCACATTTTAGTGTTTTCAAACACAAAGGGCAGTAAAACCCTTTCCAATGCTCGAGCAGACACATGTAGGATTAGTATAAAATCATAAAAAATATGAGATAGGCAAGCACACAACCAGGTATAGTATATTGCACAGAATAGGTGATGTTACAAAACATATTTTCTGTATCAACACTGAAGGGAAACGGACTATAAATGGCCCTAGCTGCTTCCTTATGGGCAGACAACAACTTCTGCTGAAAGATGGGTGAACTGCAACACACAATGCAAGAAGGATATTGAGTCAAACATTACTTTGGTTTTCCACTCCTCCTACTAAATGAATGCAACAGCCTGACTGGTGGAGAGGAATGATCTTTCCTCTTAGCTATTTCAGTATTACATGACATTTTGACCTCAACCAAGTTTGTAGATAAAGTTACATTGTGTAGCGCACCCTAAGATGATAATTATGTGGGTACAACTCTGATCCGAATCTGGTGACACACTGAGACAAAACTTGTAAAATCAGTATCATACAGTGCACTCCCTACAGCATTGAGCCTAATCATGAGGGGTGATATGACGACAAAAAAGCATGGTTACAGCATGGAATCTGGACAATCTCCAGCACACCCACAAAGCAAAGACAAAAGTACTGCTGCTTGGGGCCCAGAAACATCACATAATAATTAGTGACAATAAAGTTTCCTATTTTTTTATGGGTGTGCTGGCAAAATTCTGCTTTGTTATAGAGAGTTGTAAATAATACACAACTTTAATCAGTAGTGGCAATGCAATGAAACAAGAAAAATGGTTAGGGCAAAAACAGGAGAGTACATATAAATGAACATATAAGCCTTAAGTAGAAATATTGGTTTCCAATTAAAAAGAAATATGTGATTTCACTGCCAGTGCTACAATGGGATGAGAAAATATTGCAAGGGGTGTGGTTATCAGCATTGTCACTGCAGATTCACAAGCCTGTAGCTTGTCAATCAGCATTTGGTCAAAACTTGCCCTGCCCACTGCTTCGCAACTGAAGATATGGCAGTACAGTGTTGTAGAAAACAGTGCTAAAGCTTCATAAATTTGAAAGTCTGTCTTACACAGAGAAGATCTTTGTGCTACAGTGACTATGTTGCACTTACAACACAGTAGTCTGCTCTCCCCGTTCCTCTATGCATGCAGTATGGTATAGGATCATAGCTCCACCTCCCATGGCTGTCCTCTACGCAGTTTTTAAGCAAAAATCTGACCAAAGGGAATGAAATCCAGCAGAATATTTATTTGTAGCTGCTTTATGACTTTGAAAGTGGCTCCTGCAACAGACCTTCTTCTTCTCAGACTGCCTCTGCAGTACTCTCCTCCCGTTCTAATCCATCTTCCTGCAGGCTGGTACATGTGTAATTCTTTCCATTAGCTGTCCCATAGAGTTAAATCGCAACAGTCATTTCAGGGTAATCTGTAGTATATTCACATCCATTGCTGGCAATTCACTTAGCATCTGTTTGCAGAAATCCCGTTTGTGTAAATCTTAAAAAAACTTATAACAGGTAAAAATATTAGCTGCTCAAAGTAAAAGAGTACTGCTGTATATCTGCAAGATAAATGGCCTAGTGAATGTCTCTGAGGTGAATTATCAAAAGAGATTTTCACTAAAAAGTTGAGGAAGTAGGAGAGTGAGATACTGGTGATTATATATATATATATATATGTGTGTGTGTGGATCCACTGCAGTGTATGTTTTCTCTTTATATATTTTCCTGGTTTTTGACACTAGCATCTGATCCTGACATATAGGAACAGTATTAAAAGGCAAAGAAGAGGAAAATGTCAGAGAAGCTTCACACAGCTAAGACAAAGATCAGAGCTATCCATTAAATTTATGGTAGCACAGCTGTGCTATTATTAGCAACAATTAATCATTAGGATAAGCAATAAATGGAGCAGTGGTTTCATTTAGTGATAACAAAACCAGTAACATGTAGTAGTGATTTATCTCACATGATCTCACAGTACCACCATAATGTTTGATTGATTGCTTCTACATGCTACTGCATGCTACTTGTATAGCTTGCTTCATAGAGAACCATTTGTTTTTTCTGTTTAGTCATTAGTGAAGAGTTTTTAGTCCTGCAACTGAGTTTCTGAAAATGTTATGCCTAATAAAGGAATGCACAGAACATACACTTTTCTTGATAGATTTCAATGGTGACCCTCTGTAAGCGAATATGACTCTTATCCTGAAAGGAAACGTAAAACTAAGTAGGTTTTCATTGTTAACATCCTTGTGGAAAGCTAGTTAGCTGACTGTCTCTGACTTCTTCAGTACTTTCAAAGTTGCTGTCTAGATCAAGTAAGCAGCTTGAGTAGCTAATACAGTCAGAATTCTTGATTTGCTCTTTGTCACTTAGAAGTGAGAGAGTCTGTATGACAACCAGACAGCATTTTCAATAGGCAATGATGATGAGCGATGATAGACTATATATTTTCATTAAAGAGTACATCAATATAGGCATGTATTATGTGACATTAGATGTAGTGGTTTTTCCAACAGTTAAATGTAATTTAAATACGTCCATGCTCCTATGTCATAAAACTGCAAAGGTCATGTAATACATTGACTTTTTCTTTTTCTTTCTACAGTAACTACAGCTACTTCCTGCAATGACCCGGGAATACCTCAAAATGGCAGTCGAAGCGGAGACAGTCGTGATGCTGGTGACTCCATTATATTCCAGTGTGATCCAGGCTATCTTTTAGAAGGGGAACCCAAAATCAATTGTGTGCAGATTGCTGACAGGTTCTACTGGAACCCAAACCCACCAATCTGCATTGGTAAGCAATGATGATTTAACACAACTTTGATATATGATCTTATTATTTTCCAGAAAACACCTGTATATTTATATTTATTATTATGTTCTTAAGTGCAGTAACTCAGAACAACCAAACAGAATCCACATTGTGCATGTTTTGCTCCATTACACTGCTTTAGGTTACTGCACTGAAAAATAGCTTGCTTACTTACTTAAAGTGTACCTAAAGATACATTTGTTTTTACTTTGGATTGAGCAGGGCATGGTTAACACTCCTGAAAAGTTTTTGTTACTTGTGGTAAATATCAACTCTGGCTTGTGGTAAATATCAACTGCAGGGAATGTTTATTACCATGCAGAATGTTTGTCTTTATAAAAACAAAAGACTATTGGACATTTACCATGCAGATCTGTTCATGCTGCTATGGTGTCAGACAGGCACATTCAGTGCCTTGTTAGAGCGACTAGCAATTTCTAGGTATATTTTGCCATATTTTGCAACTTAAAGTAAGCCTGTGGGTAAAGAAATGTGGAAGTTGCAATTAATTACTGACCTGGAGCAAGTATGCAGGATCTGACTTGAAGCTGAACTCCAGGCAGATATAAAAAAAAATCACCAATTAGTGGAGTTATAAATTGACTTAGAAATGGCTGAATGTATTTTTAAATTACTTCATTCAGCATTTAACATACATTCAGCTTTAACTGGCTGACTGTGGTTCTATGTCAGTACCTCTAGGTAGGTAACCCAGAATCAGGATGGCCACCCTGCATCTTTCAGTAAAACATCAGCAGTGGCAGCTGCCATATTTCTATCTTGATACTTTTCCATTAGCAGTGCCAAATTTTCCATTACTCGCAGTAGGTCTGCAACAACAGGCAGCAGAAGCAAAGAGTTGTTTTTTTTGTATAATTGTTGGTTACACATTTTTTTTTTCATCAGTAGAAATAAAGACAACTCCTATCAGCAAATTTACTCATTGCCACAAAATTCTAAACTGGGCAAGGTCCAGTAAAACATGCTCTATGCAAAACAGCTGATCCTAGCAGTGGGAGGGATTAGTGTTGGGTGCTAAAGGTTGTGTCTGCAGACTACTGTTTAATCTTGCACTAAAAGTACTTATTCAAAGAAACAAGTCATGTCAACTCAAAAATTATAATGGAGTTATGTGATTGTTTACCCGTGTGGGGAGTAAGAATGATTGTGACATCATTTTAAGCTGGTGCATTTAAATTGTAACCATACTTGAATAATAATGCAAATTTTAGGCCGTGTTATCTGCCAAAGTAGCTGTCCGGAACAGCTCAGGTGTAATCTGGTCATTTTTAAAAGACCGTTGGTCAAAAACAAATAATTGCTTTGAGTTGAGAAAACATTTTTTTAGAACCACTAAGTAACGAAAGGGCCTTAGTGTGAGGGCAGTTTTGACATAACCCCACATTCCACTACTGGATACTAGATAGATAGATAGATAGATAGATAGATAGATAGATAGATAGATAGATAGATAGATATGAAGAATACTGTATCTATTGCAATACCCTCAACTCACAAATTGCATGCAACTGAGGTCGGACAGTGAACATCCCCTTCCACTTACTTCAGTCCAAATGGTATCAAGAGCAAAGGAGAGAAGCATTCTGCAGGATTTGGTACCAGGAGTCTGACAGGAAGTGAAGTAAATGCCCTCTTCCCAACTCAAAGTGGATATAACATATTGGAGAATGGTTATTGCTTCTCCCCTGCCCTAGAAGTGAGAAGTGCCCATGTAATGTGACAGGAGGGGGTCCCATCTCTGCTCAACCCACAGCTATACATGAGCCTCAGAGGGGTGTTGTGTCTGCAAGTATGGTTTGTTTGTCCCTGCCTGTTATCATTTATAAAAAGCCAGTCAATATTTAATTAAACTGTTGGATTCTAACATGTATGGTGCATTAAGGGATGATGGAAATAGACATATGTGCTGTGTGCATATTTATTTCTGAAGGAGTGCCTCTTCAATTACAATTATGTTAAACAGAGAGTGGTATATATTGAAAGTGAACATTCATGCCAATTTAGTGTTATGTTCTCCATGATTATTAAAATCCATTGTCACTTCCCTAGAGTAACACATATGCTGTTTTAGCATGATTGTTATACGACTTGACGTGTTTATTTTCTGTGACCAGTCTGAATGCATGTCATAGATCAGAATGACAGAGAAGCTCAGCGATTGTCTTTAGCAGCCGCTGATAATGTGTGATTTTCTGGGAACTGAGATAAGTGACTTTGTGTATCCAAGCCATTAAAATGTTTCAATAAGTAGATGTGATGTGAGGCAAAATGCATAACCTTATGTCTTTTTAAAGCTAAAGAGGTTCGGGATTGAAGCAGTGAATCTTGCCGTTATTGGCTCAATGTTGCTTCTGTTATAAGATTGTAAGCAAATATTCTGAAATCAATAGCATGAATGTTCAACATGCTGATTGACTCTGGTAGATGAGACCCACCACATTGATTTTCCTGTCTGCTTGACATGAAATGCTTCTCTTGCTGCAATAAACACAGACAAGTTCACTTGCTACTAACGCTGATAAACTAATTGTAACAAAGGTTATTTTTCAGCCTGGACTTGCTTCTATATGTTAATTTTCCTTTTTTTGGAAATTGGTACACCCACAATGTTTGCTAATTTCATACAAGAATTATACTATGATAACCAGAAAACTGATAATACAATATACAGTAAACTCTCAGTTATCCGGTATTCAACTAACCAGAACTCTAATCTAATCAGAAAAAAATCCCCTGTGTACTCACTGTTCTGCTGATCTGCGACATGTATTATCCTGGAAAAGATTGTGTGTCTATTTGTCTTAATTTGCTTTTGATTACTGCATTTCAATATCATCATGATGTCAATACAGAGTTTGTAATATGGTATGGTATAGTGTGAGGTTTGGCATTAGTTATACCTATTTTTAATAGTAACTCTCCAGCAACCAGAAACCACATTAAGGGTTTATGAACAAACTTCTAGATGCCTGTAATTTAATTTGTTCACGCTACAAAGTTTTTGTTTCTGTACAACTGTACAAAGAATTCTTAATAAAAAAAGCAAATCAAACAAGTTACCTTGTATTTTACAGCTCCATGTGGTGGTAACCTAACTGGACCAACAGGAGTTATCCTTTCTCCTCAATACCCAGAACCATATCCTCCACTAAAAGAGTGCGATTGGAAACTGACTGTGTCTTCTGACTATGTGATTGCACTTTCCTTTAACACGTATGTACTCTTATCATACTAAATAATGAGCTGTTGTGCAGTTAGGGATGCTGACTGTAAGTGAAATAGGCCATTTATATGCTGTTTTGCCTTATAAGTATTAAAAACTGTTTAAAGTAGTTTAAAAGTTGGTAAGCATTACAGAAATGTTAAATATGATGGCAATACTGTTTATACTTTGAAGTCATTCATTCTCAAACATTCCCGGGGGTCACAACAAATACTCTTAAAAATTTTGGTCAAAATATGAATGAATACCCTATGATTTAGTGTGTGTTTGAAGTAATTCATTCTCAAACATTCCCGGGGGTCACAACAAATACTCTTAAAAATTTTGGTAAAAATATGAATGAATGCCCTATGATTTAGTGTGTGTTTATGTTGTCTTTTGTGGATCAAAGTTAAAAGATGCATTTCAAGTGTACTTGGACCAAGATTATGCACATAGGTATTCACAAATTCTACAAGCAATAAAAGCACATTAAAACAACCCTTCATAGCTATAGACATTGTGGAGAAATTAATTTTAAAAGTTCACAAAGTTAACAGAGATACAGAAATTGTAGTCTTTTTTTAATGGAAAGCGGAAAGTTGGCAGCTTCCCAGATTTCTAATATTCTATCAAGCAGCAGAGGTTTCTAAGCTGATATAAACTGGCTGGAGCCCAACTTCACAGTCTCTGTGATCTTTAAATCTAAAATGCAGACTTAAAAAATATTTTCTAAATATAAGAACCATTTGTATCCTTAATGAACTTGAGGTGGAGGGACATCATCCAATGGTATCCAATGACAACTGTTTGGGGGATTTTCCTTCACTTGGAAGATATTTTTATCACTTCCTGTTATGTCTACAGAACAGGAGGTCAAGGGAAATGGCAAGCAGATAGCACAACAACCAGTGTATGAGTTTTAACCATTGCCTAGCAGAACAGTATGAGTATAAGGTACCTGTGGAAATGGTATATTTTTTTTTTTAAATTGATATAGGGATGGCAAATCTGGTTGGCATATTTAAAGGGATACAAACAGGAAAAAAATGAAGAACCAAGTCTTTAATATAAACACACTTCTAGACTTTTTCTGTCACCTCAATCTCTTGCATTAAACAAATTCTAATTTGTCTAGAAGAAAAGATTGTCTGCATCCTGGGCACAATGGCTTACATAGTCTAAGCCCTAGAAAAGAAAAACACTCCCTAAACAGAATTAATGTCACTAGGTTGACAAGCTCTTATGTGTTGGGCTGGCCTGAAGTTAAAAGCCTATGTAGGAATTCAGTAAAAAAAATAAAGTATCTTTACTTTCTGTTGTGTAGAATTTTAGAAACTCCAGAAAGTATTTCTCCAATAATAATTTGCCTTCCTCTTTCAGCTAGAAATGGTCTCTAATTAGTGTATCTTCTGCAATGCCTTATATCAGCCTAGCAGACTAGCTATGAGATTGGCTTTAATGTATCTTGCTAATGTCTTTCTTGCCATTAAGTGTTGGACAGGACTTGTTAATGAAGTCATTTGCTTTTATAAGGTGGAGAAAGGATCGCCAGTGATAATAAGGTCCCCAGGGGATAGACACATATATCTGAGCTTCTATTAGATTTTTAACTTGTAGTGGCAAGGGAGCTGTGTGATGTGTAGCATGACAAATTAAGAACGGCTGGGTCACTCTAGCTATAGGGAGGTCATCTACTTTTTCATCGGCTTTGAGAGGGTCTTTCTAATTACATTTCCTGAGCCTTCTTGCATTACCCACGTGTTTGGTAATCCCGTAGAGTTTCTTTCTATCATACTGTACTTCATGTGTAATTTGTCCCAGGATCATGAAAACAGCAAATTAGGTAAACAAGAAAACAATCACAATAATAACATGGTGGGATGTATTATTAACTGAATTATACATTTCAAATGTAATTCTTAGTTTTACAAAGTTAATGCCAGGTGGTTCTCTTTCAAACTGACATAGTATTCGTTGCAAAAAATAAAGTCAGCCCTAGAAATTGTCACACAGTCCAGTAGAGTAATAAAGGAAACTTTTGCTAAAAAGAATACAGAGGCTTCCAGTGCAGAACAATCTCCTTCTGATAATGCTAAATTCTTGACTGTCTTTGACTACAATACTCTGAATCTCTGACCTGACACAAGCATGCAATTCAGTAAAGTATGATTGAAGTAATTGAGCTCCTAAACTACACGATTGTTCCAAATAGATGACTCAGAAAGTATTGAAGTCTTTGGGTGAGTTTAACAGCTAGGGAAGGAGAGATCAACAACCACCCACCCCCCATTCTCATCAACAGCATACACACACACTTTACCTTGCTCCTGTGTCACTCTGTTCAGTGCTCCTGTGACTTGCCGAAACTTGCACAATGCTATGGCCTCCCTCCCCATGTGACAATGCTGGCCCTTCCGCCCTCGTGACAATGCTGGCCCTTCCGCCCTCATGTGACAGTGCTGGCCCTTTCAAGAAACACCAGTGATATCTTATTAAATTGGCGAAGTGAGTTTCATGCAAACCTACACCTAGAAGTGCCAGTATTTAATTTGCTCCTGGCTGCCAAATGAACTCTGGAAAATCAGTCAGAAAAGAAAATAAATCTATGCACTTCAGTCTGCAGAAGCTATTCTTGTTTATTAGATAGCAGCAGGTGTCACCTCTGATATGTTTCATGCTGAAAAATGCTTTTGTAAAGCCTGAAACAGGTGTATGCAGTTTGGAGTAAATGGCTTTATAATAACAGGCTGTATCTGTGCTGTAAACCAGTGGTTCTGGATATATAAACTTGGCCCAGGATAAAAAGGAATCATTTTTATGGCTCTGTCCGGTATCCATTAATGAGTAATAAATCCTTTCATTTTTTGGATTTGCGATGGAAGCGATCACATGTAAATACCTTCTTTTTTAAATAGTCTCTACTGTGCTTTTAAACTGAAGATAAAATATGATTGCTTACTATGTATTACTGACTTTACGCATTACAGTTCTGAAAATGTACACTGCGCATTAGAGGAGACAAGGCTTATAATCAACATGAAGATGATTAATAGGCTACAAAATAAATCACTTTTGTAATGCTCAAATTATCCTGTATGTATATTCAAGATTTTAATTTACCTTGATTAAAGCTCATAGTAATGTGTCACACTCACATTTGTGTTATATATACATTTAATTATGTAATAACAATATACATAATGTGTGTGTGTGTGTGTGTGTGTGTATGTATGTATAAATGTAATTATTCAGGTAAGGTGTACACAACACCATTAATACTCCACCGTATCTGCATCAGGCAGGTTCCAGACATCACCGCTGCTTTCAAATAAAATCCATCTATTTATGTCTATGCTTAGGTCTACATATTGGTTATTCCCTGATGTCCATAGACATGTGAATGATGGGGGCATCAGGGAGAACTCTCCGGATCAATATCTGATATGTGTTTGGAATATTTTGTGCCTTTGGGTTACTATAGTACCATGATGTTGTATACTGTATGTTGAAGTTGCCTAGAGACATTATTGCTCTTCCCATGATATATCTTAATGGTTATCACCTGTTTAGCATCCAATTAAACTTGAGAAAGGGCGGGGACACCTGAAACTGTTATTCATTCTTGAAATTGTGCTGGTGTACTTGTTTGCTCCATGAAAGAAGGGGAAGAAGGAATAACATTTTAATTGCAAGAAGCTCAGTATCCTAACCTATCCAGTTATACATGTTCACTTAAAGGAAAATTAAGTGTTGTGAAAAAAATACATTTAGATGGGCTGGTATTTACAAACCCACTGTCCCATCTGTCATAAAATTTGAAAAAACAATCAACTTATTGTGCATTTTATTTTTAAACTTTCTTACATCGTGTTTTCCTCAAAGGAAACAACTGCTGTACTTCCAACTTGTAGTGTGAGCGCACCTCCCTAAATGTATTTTCAGAAGGTGTAAGTGGCATACAACAAGGCTTTTTCCCCATTGCTTCTTTTGAAAAGTGACAACTCAGAACCATCTTCAAATAGAACTACTGCTTCTGTGAATTAAAAAGCCAGCTTCTCACATAACTTGTATTTTATTTTTTGATGTGCACTGGTGGCCCAAATCCCCTGCCTGCCTCCTATACCTTTGGTGACTCCAGTGGCCAGATTTCCCCTAAGTAACCAGTGTTTCTGACTGACCCCAGATATCAGTGGAGGGGGAAAAAAAACTTTGCATGTCTCCTCTACCCAAAAAAAATGTCCTCTTGCTTCTGGCTATTTTTTTCTATAATGTACACTACCTGTGGCACATACAAAGTGCTCTGTACACTCCTGGTCCATTCCTATTATCAGTGAAATTAAGGGAATGGAGTCAGGTGCATGAAGATAAATTACAAGTTGGCCACGCTATGGCCGAAGAAGGGGGAAACCAGAAGAAGCATTGGAGAAGAAGTCAGGGGGGCAGCAAAGTACAGCTCTGAACTGTCAGTGTGCAAGAAGGGCAGTCAAAGAGGTGAGTCTGCCATAATGTTCCAGTATGCTGTGCCGTATATACTTGCACATTACTGCAAGGGCAGCAGACCTATAATTCCACATTAAGAGATATCACACTCAAATAAAGCCTTGTGCCAACTCAGAATATGCAAGTACCTTATTAATTTCTGGAAAGAAGAAGTATAATCTTATGCTTCAGTCTAGAGACAGCAACAGGGATGATCATGTAAATATCAACATTATAAAAACAAGCCAATAATTTGGTGCACAGTTTTCAAAGCACCCATTCAAAACTCCAGGATGTAATGACAATGGTAATATGTTATCTCTCCAATGATAAAATACAGGTGTAACCAATTTTGTTTAGTTTTGAGAAGAGTAAGGAAGGGTTAATTCATTTTAACTGTCTGTGCCACTGTCTGGAAACGTTTACCTTCGCTTGGTGTCTTGATGCTTTAGGGAAATTCCATTATTAAACCAATTTCACCCAAACTAGTATCCCTATTAAAGGTTTTCCCCTTACTTCCTGCATTGCTGACAACTCTAAACTTTTGGATTTTCCATCACTTTCTGTCCCCCTGACTATGGTCGCCAGCACAAATAGAGGGGGTGAGGCTACCTATTGAGGACACAGACAGCAATAGCAATTTAATACATGTAATCCTTCCTTATTCTATCCTAAACTAGTGAAAAAAGATGGTTATATAAATTGCTTTTGCATTTGTAATGTTATTTTCTAAAAGTGGCATTTGTTACATGTTTCTACACTTTAAAAATACCTTGTTCCCAGACCAGAAGAGGAACTGGGCCAGCACAATGTGTAAATAGACACTTCCAGAAGATGAAAGGGCTATCACATTGCAAAAGGGAAAGGGCTGTGACAGGAAATTGACTCATCTGAAGTAGTCACATTTGCTAGCATGTTCAAAAGCCCATTGAAGGTGAATAAAAAACATTTGGAGAAAAAAACACCACAAGCAGACATTTAAGATCATTTTTTTTGTTCTCGCACCTGTATTTTTTAGGTTGGTGACAAGGTCCTTTTAACCAGACTGAGAAAGCTTATATGTTTAAGTTAAAGAAAAATATGAGCGATACCATAGTTGATGTAAATTTACAGAATCTTTCCTTGTCTTTTATTACAGGTTTAATCTAGAGCCTGGTTATGATTTTCTGCACATCTATGATGGGCCAGACTCACTGAGCGCTCTGATAGGAAGTTTCTATGGCTCCCAACTTCCTGACAGGATAGAAAGCAGCAGCAACAGCCTATTCATTGCTTTCCGCAGTGATGCCTCTGTTAGCAGTGGAGGCTTTGTTATTGACTACACAGGTATTATCCATAATTTTGCTACATATTTTGCATACAATCTTCTTGTCATTGGAAAAATCATTACCTTTTTCTTTTCCTCTACTCATTGGTTTGTGTAGGTAGTGGCTTTTAAATTGGAGCTCATTAGTTAGCTTAGTTACTGCTTCTTTTCTGTAGTCTCAATTCTACATCTACTGAAGTGGGTCATACCTTTATTAGTTGTGAAAGATGATTACTGCATTTGTAAAACTTTAACTGTTTAAGAGAAAATAGTATGGTTACCTTACAGAACATTTACTGTCATGGTTGAGTTCCAGATTATATTACCCTTTACCTAATCAAAAATATTTTACTTATTTACATTTCAAATGAATATCCTTGAGTGGAATTGCAAGGATTCTACAGTTTCAGGAGCACATGTATGGATACAGATGTCACAGTACAATGCATGTTGTGGCAAACTTGGAGTACAGTCCAAACTGGGGGTTGAGTAAAAGAATAATAGTAGTTTCAGTACAGTTATCCTTAAAATATCCCCCCCCCCCCCTAATGCACCCTTCCGAAGTCCTATACTTACCTGTCTTCACTCCTCTGAGACATTTGCTGTGTGGTCGACCTCACATATGCCGTTCTTGAAGTCCCCCAGCAGGGCGTTTTTTCCTCATTCATTCCTACGGTGAGGTTGTCTATCATGTGTCCCAGTGGTGATTGTCCTTTCCGCAGCCAGTCATCACCAGACAGGAGACTTCTGGAGAAGCAGAAGTGTTTGGTCACACACTGAAGATCTCAGGTGCATGGACAGGTAAGTTTAAGATTTGGGGAGCGTGGGGGCTAGTGGTGGTCATTTAAAAGTAAACTCTACTAAAAGCTTAAATACCATCAAAAGTTTCTAATTGCTATATTGCTATTTCTATATTGCTATTTCATCTTTTCAGTCACTCACATTCACAGCTTAGTTGGCACAATTGTCGCCCCATGCAGTTATAAGATCCACCCCCCTTAAGCCATATAAATATCCAAATATGCAGCTAGATTCTCACTCATAATATTATAAAAATTACTGTTTTCCCATCTAGTTAAGATGTGGCAGCAGTCTTTTATCCTTTTAATATATGCTAGTAGTTATTCATATTCAATGCACATATACATAAGTGTAAAATGTTCATTTATTGGTGTTTAGTATGCTAATCATGCATCTCGGAAACTTTGCAATATAGACAGCTGTTTCTGAAGTATCACAATGTCATCAGTCCTTTCTTCACACCAGTATCTAATTTACAAAATATTGATGGCATTTATGACACATGCAGCCAGCAGGTTTTTTTAATAGCATTCTTTTTAAAAGGTATGGGTGGCATATTGCATCATATTTCCACTTTAGAATTTACAGCAGTAATAAAAAGTTAGGTGACTGCTTTAAGGAACAGATAAATATTCCAGTGAAAGGTACCTAGAGGCAGATAAAGGTATGTAACAGGCTTATTTGTGAGTTGAATAAATGTACAGACAGAATAGCTCTCGTCCACATAAGAATATCATTAATGACTCTTGAGATTAGGTTAGTTTATTTTTTCATAACATTAGTGAAGTTATAACTTCATTTGAAGAGCACAGAACAGAAAGGTTAATGGTATCTTCAATATTTCACCTAATAGCTTTTATCTTCTTTAAATAGGTATGATGAATGTTTCATTTTGCTTCTAAAATGTGACTTCTGTTCTCCAGCTCCAGATATGAATTTAATTGAAAGGAGAGAAATGTGACCCAAAAAAGGATGCACCTTAATGACTAAAAACCCAAAGCCCACATAACATAAAATTTGCCTTTAACCACTTCAAGACCAGGTGTGTAGACCCCCTTCCTGACCAGGCCATTTTTCAGTGTTCAGCGCTGCAGTACTTTGACTGACGTTTATTCCGTCATGCAGCGCTGTACTGAAATGAATTTTATACCATTTTTTGGGGACAGATAGAGCTTTATTTTGGTGGTATTTCAACATCACTGGGGTTTTTATTTTTTATTATAATTAGGAAAAATTACAGAAAATTTTTGGGAAAAAAAAGTTTTTTTTTACATTGTTAGGAAACATTAATTATTAACCAGTTTTTTGGTAAAATATAAAAGATCGGGTAAATGGACACCAAATATGTCAAGCTTTAAAATTGTGCGCACCAGTGAAATCGCAGAAAACTACCATACCCAAAATTGGCCATAGGCGATACTTTAAAAGCTTTAACCGCTCATCAGTGTAGTGTTATCAGTGATTGATGGCCTTATTGCTCTCGCTCGGACGTTCGCGGCGATATGTAACATGTGTGGCGTAATGGGCGCAATTGTCTTTTTTGCACGTATGCGCCCCTGACGCATGTTTGCATGCGTGTATGTATGGGTGGGGACTTTTAAAAAAAATTTGTTTTTTTATTCTTTTTTATGTGTAACTTTAAATTTGGGGGGGGGAGACTTACATTTTTTTT
>NW_017306344.1:2419259-2437567 GCF_000935625.1 Nanorana parkeri | reverse complement strand
GGACGTCTAAAGACGCCCGCTCAGATCTAGAGAGCTCCGGGCCGGCCGTTTTTCTACTACGGCCGGCCCGGAGGCAGTTAAACATTAATTTCATCTTTTTATGAAAAAGCACACTACCACTACCTATATATAGCATGAGATATGACAGCTGATTAGGCATGTATTTTCAAATGCTAATTACAGTGTTATCTGCAGTAAAGGAACAGTGTATGGGACTGAGGAGCTGGGGTTGGAAGACGGGTATGTTTGTCAGTAAATGTAGAAATGTTTAATTTTTTTGCAATATGTAGATCTACCTTAACTTTTACCAGTCCTGACACATATAGCCAGTTAGCCCAATTACCCATGCTATTTCTCAGTAACTGTGAAATGTTTGGTATATTCTTTTGAGGTGTGAGGATCTGCATTGACTATGATCAGTCCTGAAACATAAGGAAACTCAGCCAATGTGCCTACAGTATCTTTTGGTAAATTGCCAGTTGTAATGCTAGATTACTATTTAATGGTCATATTAAGCCATTAGCATTGACTGTACTACAACCAGGAACAGAATTCCGGTAACTGCCTATAAGAGAAAAAAGATTAGCAGTAGCTACTCTGACCAATCAGCTCAGTGATACATTAAGCTCCTGGACTGCCTACTAAATTTGGAAGTTAGGGTAAATTAGAGATCAAGTTCCTTAGTTAATGATCTAAGCAGCATAAATGATCAGCTCACACCTTTACCATATGTAGGCTCTGTGTTGGGAAATATGTTATCACAATTGGTACTTACTGACAACAGGTTAGGCCCTGCTGAGGACTGAACTTGACCTTAGACTGCTATTTCTGAAACCCGTTACCTGTAATCAAGTTAATGAAAAATGTTATTTTTCATTCTTTATTATTATGCACGTGTGTGTGGTACAGGGGTGTAATTACAATTCATGGGGCCCCAAAGCAAAATGACTCTATAACCCTAACACAATCTACTTTACATTGGCTTTTTTTTGTAGCATAACAAACCTTTAAATATCTTGTCAGTTTTTAGCTGAGGAGACACTTTGGGGTTTTTAGCCTCAGGAAGGGTAGTTATCAGAGTGCTGGCAAGGATGACCAGAAGCTATAAAGGCTGTTAACCTACTCACAAATAGCGGGAAACAAGGGAGATCTGAGACTGGTAACAGCATGATCCCAAAAACTCCTTCTGTGAATGCTCCGACGTCAGCTTTTCTAGATTGGAGACTTCAGAGGATCAGGGTTGTCGTCAACTGCAACCTCTACAAAATGTAATGATACTGTACAAAATATGTTATTTTCACATACACACAGATTTTTTTATGTTTAAGCCTCACCAACTTCCCTATTGGGATCCCCTTATCTCCCCAGGCCTTATAGCAGCCCCGTGGGTATAGTTACTGCACTGGTGTGCTTTTATTTACTAGTTCTATATTGAGAGGCTTAAATTGCATATATAACAGTTTTCCTTAGAGTAACTCCTATTGAATCTCAAAACAAATACTTGCAAACATTACACAAGTTTAAAATAAACTTTTTAAAAACTGGGAATTTTAAACAAAATTAAATTAAAAATTGTACAGTAACACCAGACAAGCACCCAGCGCTAAAGGTCAAAAGTAACTATTCTCAGTCTATTTTTCTCCAGGTCTGAAAAAAATTAAATAAAAAACACGCCAAGATATGCAAAAGACAATATGAGTGTAACACAAAAAAATTAAACTAGCAATATTGTCCCATATTTATTTATTCTATTGTTATTAACAGAGTGTGATCATATCATGAATGTTGTAATAAAAGAAATAACATTTTAAATAAAATATTATTTTTTTTTAGAAATCGGCCACAGTCTAGAAAAGCCTGTCCTCTTTGAGCATTCTGTAGAGTGAGATCCCTGTTCTCTGAGTGGAAGCACAAGTTTCTCTGCTGAGGACCAACATGCTGAGTCAGACTTATAGGTCTGCAGTCAGGAAAACTCATGCCCCCTGCTGACTGGAGAGCTCTAACTCCATAGGGGGCATAGTAGAACTCTGCAGAGAGATCACTGTTTCCGCACATAGACCAAGGGACCTTCTCTCACTGGGCATGCTTTCCAGCACAGGCTTTGGCTGCTGTCTAAAGAAATTGAAGTGAATTATTTGCACACCTGTTGTTTTGATGCACCTGTAATCTATTAGATGGATTTTAACTGAAAGATAAGTTGGGCTTTAAAGTACAGTCATGACAAAAATAAGGGGTCTGCATTTTTTAAACTGCTAGCTGATTAGCTGTTATGCTGACCAGCTGGTTTCAGTACTTTTTGAGTCATTGTCCTGAAACAAGTATACAATAAGAAAAGCCACCTTATGTGTATACTTATTCCTGATCAGTAATTTAAAGCATTGAACTAAGAAGATCAGCATCAATATCAGCAAACTAGCACTATTAAAGGCCAGCAATGACAGCCTCCATGTTATTATAATAACATTATTTACTTTCAGTCATATCTGTCAAATGTGTCACTTTAAAGAAAAACTCCAAATTTTTCTTAATACTTGCAGTGGGACTACCACCACACTGCAAGGGTTAAGTGCTCGTTTTGGTCTAGGTACAAATATAAAAAAGGTTATACTCACCCGAACCCCAGAGACAGCTGGCACCTACAGCACTCCCTCCAGTCTCTCTTCTGCTACCCTGCAGCAATGGTATGTCCCTCGGCATCCTCACATCCTATGCACTGTATATAGAACATGAAGTCTCTGGGACCTTCGACCACTGCAGAGGAAAGGGGAGATATGCTGAAAGGACCGGTCTAAAGGTGCCCATACACTGCTCGATTCTCGTACGAGAATCGGGCGAAATCCCGCGATCGTACGAGAATCGAGCAGCGTGAACTAAGACGTGCGACCGTTTCTACTGTACGGTCGCACGTCTTTTGTCGAGCCAACATGTTCGAAAACCCGCCAAGAATCGTACGATTCTCTGCAGGTTTCTAGCCTGCTCGCCCGATAGCTGCGGAACGGGCCGGTGTGCGCATGCGCACACTGCCCGTTCTGCATTGCCGTCATCGGAAGCCCGCCCCTCAGCGGGGCGGGCTTTCGATGATCGCAAGTACGATCTGCCCGTCCAAGGTGGGCAGATCGTACGGGCTTTCAGGAAGCATACGACCATCGCAAGACAAAAGTCTTGCGATGGTCGTAAGGTGTATGGGCACCTTAAGAGTAAGCTGGCTCTGAGGATCAGGTGAGAATAACTGTTTTATTTTTGCACCTAGAACAAAACATGCACTTAACCCTTGCAGTGCCGGGATAGCCCCACTTCAAGGGTGAAGAAAAACATTTCCTGGAGTTCTTTTCCCTGATGTTTTTACCATGCAGACTAAAGGGATAGCATTCCTGAGCCTAGGTGGCCCACCAGCCTGGGATTGTTTCTAGCCCTGGACAACATGCCATTAGTCTCAAGGCACACTCTTCAGGAGGTCAGGAAAATAATAATTGATTTATTATATTGGTGTGTTCAAAACCCCCTGCCCTATTCACCGGACCTTAGATTTTGACAACTCGGTCAAATGTACATGCAGACATTTTTGGCATCTCCATTCAGTGTTAGGAGCGACGCAATATCCTCAGTAGCCATTGAAGCTCTCCCTTGCAAGTGCAGTGAGTGCTACATCGCAAGTCTGTGTACTGGGTTACTATGAGCTGAGGTCTGCTAAAAAGGCTGATTGTTACATATAAACTTGGAAAACAAACACAGTACACCACATGAAATAAATCCATTTTTATTTTTGCTTCTTACCCAGCACACACGTGTGTAAAGTGAGATAGATGTCCATGGAACTGAAAGTCTCACAAAGCTGGAAATATCTTCCTCTCTGTCTCTGCATTGTGAGAATGAAGATGGCATTTAGGAAATGTGTGCCATGTGTCCACCAGCTTCTTAAAATGGCCCTGCTTGATATAATGTTTGAATGAAGAACAGACAGTTTTAAGTATGGGTACACCTTAATGTTTCCTTACAGCATTGTGAGAACACACAAATTAGTAAACCACAGTTGTAGTTCTGCAATCCATTGGGCATACAAACATAGAGTTGAGTACCAGTACAGTTGGTGGATGTGTTCAAACAACCCCATCATTTCTGAGGAGACAGTCTGCTTAGTCTTTATCTGTCCTTACAGTGCAGTTCTCTAACTGAACACAAATACTATACAGGTCTTTTGACTGAGATTTTGTTTGAATTTCATGTACAGTACTATTGTAATATAATACCGTATTACAGTAATATACAGATGAACCCCAAGGCTAATATTGTTCAAAGCAATACTGAATGTTACCAATTTAGCAATCACCTTGTTACAGGAATGTATGATTCCACCTTAAAAGGATGTCCTTTTTAACCCTAATGAAAGCTGAGAGGACATGCTTTTTATTGACACAATAGTGAGCTCTCAGTGAAATCTCCTCCAAGAGATGTATTATGTTGTATTAAGGATTAATTTTAAAACATGAAAATAAAAATCTATTTTCAAAGTTAGCAAGAGAAAAAATGCACCTGATACAAGTGGAGGTATAGGGTTTTGCTCTGTAGGGGGTATTCTATTGTGTACGCGCTGTTGAAAGCTCTGTTACACTTCAGTGAAACACTTTTATGTCTGAGTGGATTCCATGCTTTATGGCTGTCTCCACATGAGCTGCACATGAACTGCTTTGTAAGTACAGAGCTCCAGAGAAGTAAGGTTTTTCTTGGTATACAATCATTATTATAAAATGCTAATGATGCCTAATGATTTCAGCAGTTTAGTGATAACAATCTACAGTGAATGAGGAGCCATGAATTTTGAATCGCTCTGCATTACGGTGTCTATTATCGTTTTCCTAATGTGACCAAAAAGTCACATCATGGGGTCAGAATGGTGACTTCTGTCAGTTTAAAATGCATGCGGTTAAGAAATCCCAAATGATAACTCCTGGAGATGTGTTGAATGTTTAAATACCGAGCAGATTAGCAGGCATGGTGGCAGAGAGGAAGATAATTGTATTCTATTATATTCTTTGGATATACTCAAACATTTTCAGCTTTTTACCAGAATATGATCTGCATTCCTCAGACTTTTATTTCCCACAACCTTTCTGTACGGTGTGAGATTTCTACAGTTACCTGAAATTGCGAGAAGTTTCCAAAGTAACTGTGCTCTTTAACCTCTGCTCTCCACTCTCCTTGTATAAATTAAATGTTATTCAGTGCAAAGTAATGATGCATATGCCAAGGGCTTCTCATGTGATATTATGTAGGATTACAAATGCAAACATATGTGAGTACTTCTTCAAGGATTATGTTAGTGTAATCAATTGACACGATTTTGCATTTTTAAGTGGCACAGGTGAGCTGAAAGAATTTGTGTTATTGAATACCTTACTGTATGTTGGTTAGAAACCTCTATCTTGGTACATTAATTCTGCGGTCTGGCACCAGATATTCTGGCACTGGCATTCCAATGTCAACAAACCTAAATGTCATTGTAAGCACAGATACCCCACCAACTATCACATTTACACTACCACTGATCATCAACCTAACACTTGACTTGTCTTCTCCCTTATCTTAATATTTAACCTGTTCCCTAAACCTAGCTCCAAACACTGAAATTGAACTCGTCCGCTTACCTTGAAATTGTTTGATCTTAACATTCAACCCTATCTTTCTCCCTAACCTTAGCCTAACTCTTAAATGTAATCACCTAACACCTGTTCCCAAGCTTAACTGTGCCTTAATGCTTAGCCACCCTTAGGGAAAAAACAAAAACGTGTTCATACACCTTCTCCTGTACACCCCATATACCTACTCAAAATTCAAGCGTCTTTTGCACTGTTCCATGACAGCTTCAGGTCTTCTTTTTCTTGTGGTGGAGGGGGCAGTCTTCGTTACAGCAGAGATGTACAGCAGATTGATTAGAGTTTCTGCAGTATCGTACTGTGAGTTTAGGCTGACATGATGACATATCCCAGGGAGTGTGTCCATGGCAGCTTTGCCATACAGAATGTAGGTTGGATGATGCTGGTGTAAGAAGGGGGGCAGTGGCGGGCTTCTGATAGGTGAGTCTATGGTGGACAGCAGTAGAGAGGGGGTAAGTATTGCAGTGAGAGCTTTTTTTTATGGTGCTAGGCCTCTTGTTTAAAAACAAAATGAACTGGAGTTCCTTGTTAGGCTATGTAACCTCATCTAAAGCATTGTCTGAGCTATCAAGATGATACCTACCTGATGACATAAGGACAAAATAGATTAGGCCACCATATGCAGGCCTGAATGTTTAAGTCAGAATCTGTACACATTAGAAATGTTTTTGTATTTTGCTTTCCAGAAAACCCCAGGGAATCCTGCTTTGACCCAGGAACAATTAAAAATGGAACCCGTGTGGGGAGTGACCTGAAGCTAGGCTCCACTGTAACATACTACTGTGACAGTGGCTATGAGGTTCATGGAGCTTCCACATTAACCTGTGTAATGGCAGGAGATGGAAAGCCAGCCTGGAACTACCCTCGTCCTTCATGTATAGGTAAATCCATAGCTTTATTAATATCACCTATAGGTAAAATGGCATTGACTGCAGCAAACATGGCTGTATACATGCTAAGGTTTCAAAATTAAAATGTAAACTTTTGAACAGTATTTTAGTTTGCTAATGAATGCTTGTCTAAAAAAAATGTGTCTATATCATCCAAAATCAGAGCTGTCAGAAATATTGTTTTTTTAAAAATATTAACAGTTTTGTCTCAGTTCTGGAGCTGGCAGACTGCTGATATGCAAATTAGCTCAGCTGCTAAAGTAGACACCCAAAATAATTTGTTGTCTTTGCCATTCGTGCTTTATGATTATTGGGTGTCATTGAATGTCCTGCTGTGCCCGTGTATATCCTTACCATTACATGACTGACACACAGGACTGTGAAAGCCCGCTCACATTATTGTGTTCTTCTCCATATGTAGGATTTTCCCCCAAAAAATGGTTGTTGATTTCTCAGACTTTACTTTTGTGTTTTTGTTATTTGATCCGTTTACATGCAACAAGTGATTAGTGGCGTTCTATAAATGATTTGTTAAAAAAAATAATTCAAATGCATTACCAGGCTTTTTTTTTTAAATCAAACTTTATTGCAGATTGTTTCCTGCTTCTGTTTTGTAGATATGGAGACAAGTTGCTGCATTAAAGTGGACCTAGTGTTAGATATATATTTTTTATGCTAAAGCATGGAAACTAAGTTATATGCAAGTGTAATCGCAATTATATAACCTATAGGATCACAGTACTCCCCCTGACAGTGGCTTTATTTTATTTTCTCCCCACAAGGGTGCCATCTTTGTTCAGGCACAATCCAGAGTCCACATTTACTTTTTTGACTAAAATGCTGACCCAGAGTTGGAACAATTACAGGTTAAACTCGAATAATTAGAATATCGTGCAAAAGTTCATTTATTTCACTAATGCAACTTAAAAGGTGAAACTAATATATGAGATAGACTCATTACATGCAAAGCAAGATAGTTCAAGCCGTGATGTGTCATCATTGTGATGATTAATGGCTTACAGCTCATGAAAACCCCAAATCCACAATCTCAGAAAATTAGAATATTGTGAAAAGGTGCAATTCTGGGCTCAAAGTATTTTCATGAGCTGTAAGCCATAATCATCACAATTATGACAAATCACGGCTTGAACTATCTTGCTTTGCATGTAAGGAGTCTATCTCATATTTTAGTTTCACCTTTTAAGTTGCATTAGTGAAATAAATGAACTTTTGCACGATATTCTAATTATTCGAGTTTCACCTGTATGTAAATTCTAAAGGCCTGTGTATTTGTCTGTATGTCCTTGTATGTTTGCACACATGTTGCTCCACACAGATCAGACTCAATGTAACATGTCATGTATAGTCTGTGTGAGTGATCACTAGAGAAAGGGAGTCTGAACAGATGTTTTCTCTTGAATGCTGCAGACTTATTACATCTAACAATAGAGTACTAGTTGTTATCTTCACATGCACAGAGATTTTCTGTGTTTCATTTGTATCAACAATTGCATATGTCCCATTGCACTCCAAATTGGACTCCTAAATGCATATACAAATGGGTGCTGGAATGGCACGCGGGTGGTGCTGTACAAATTCAAACATAGAGAAGGTAGTCAGCCCCACACTAAAGCTTTTATATGTGATTACCATGTATATATGACGTCAAATAAAGATGCATTGATATATTGGACCTTGATGTGCGGGTGACTACCTTCTCTCCATTTGTATCAGCAGTCTCCAAACTCGGGCCTCCTTCCCACCCCGGTCTCAAAGCAGCAAGTTATCTTCACATGCACAGAAATTTTCTGTGTTTCATTTGTATCAGCAGCCTCCAAAGTTGGGCCCCCTCCCCACCCCCAGGTTGCATAGCAGCTGGGGAGATATCTTCACATGCACACAGATTTTCTGTGTTTCATTTGTATCTACAGCCTTCAAACTTGGGCCCCCTTCCCACCCCCAGGTCTTATAGCAGCTGCATGGGCTGCATGCTATAACTATAACTATGCCACGGCTCAAACTCTGTGAAGAGTTCTGGCAGAAGCAGTGAGTCAGTCAGATAAGCGCAATATGAGATTTATGGAGTGTTAGAGTATTGTTTCCATGGTTGCATGATTTGAATGTTGTGTCATTCTTAGAGAATAATAGCTTTTGTATCAGTTGTATACATCATGTACATTTTTTTAATGGAAGTGGATTTTACTTTGATGGATGCTTTATCAATTTTTAATAAATATTCCTATAGTCTTGTATCCCAACTCATAATTTTGCAAGGTTTTGTTCATGTTCACATCTCTGTTACTCAGAAAAGGTTTTGGTGTTGTCTCAGTAAATCAAATATACACTTGTAAAGCAAAAAAAAAATAAAAAATGTATTCTTGCTTGTTTATATATTTTATTTCCAAATTGCCCTTTAAAAATGTTAAAGTCCCTTAACCACTGCATGACCCTACATCAAAGCTACTGCAAATATACATATCATAGAAAGATATATGTTCCAATTATATATGTACATAAATATCCCTATATATATCTATATACTATATAAGATGACACATAATAATAGACAGACCTCCTTAAAACCTGACATCAATTACCATAATTGCTCATAAACCTTATGAAAAAAGGATAAACAAAAGTCATGTGACACCAAGGTATGAGTCCCAAGTACGACATATATAGTGCATCCAAGTCAAAAGTCTGGGCAGCCGTGTGTAAAATAAATGGTTAATTCAGAGTATAAAACTGTATGGAACTGTGGTAGAAATGCAAGTCCCCAGGACAGAGATATAATAGTGTAGATATATTTTCTGAATGTGATGCCAAAGAGGAAATGTGTGTATCTCAAAGTATCCTATACTTATGCTGCTGTGTCGTAATACTCTATAACATGAAATCTCCAGCACTGCCATCTGTATTGGTAATCTGTAGAAGAACATCTCTGAAATTATATTTAGACTGTGTCATACGCTGGTACAGAGTAATATGTCTTAGGTTATCACCAATGAGCCGCACATCATGCATTATGAACAAAAATACAATCTCCCCCATATCTCCAGTGCCCGATTGGGTCCGGCAAATGCAGATGGAGTCCCAAGCAGATAATGTTGGAAATAGTTCTCCCAGCTGAAAACGTCCCCGTATTAATGTCTTGAGCAAATCACAAGTGCATGTGCTCAGCTATTCACTTCAGCCGTGTGCGGCTATTTTCAGCTGTACATTGTATGGCTTCAGCTTGCTTCATGCCCTTCGGTTCAGCCGAACAGACTCAGCATGTTCGGCTGAATCAAAGTGAAGAACATCTGGATCAGCTGAGTAGAATGTTCGGCAGTTCATTCCCTGCTGTTCACCTTTATTCCCATATGGGCCGAACAGCAGAGAACGAATAACCGAATGCTGCTTGGTTATTCTGTCCCCCTCCCAAACAATACCAGACTCTTAACCTGAAAAATTGAAACCCAAAAATAAAATAAAAAACGTAAAAAAATTAAATTCCCAACCAGACCCTTAATTCGAGCAGTGGCCTGGTAGGGCAGGGAAGGGGGGGAGGATACAAGCGAGCCTTCCCCCCTGCGCCATACAAGTAACCATGCCCTTGGCATGAGGAGGGTGCTCTTCCAGGGGGGACCCCCCCCCCGACTCGTTTATTGCTGTGATCGCAGAGCTGTGACAGTTACACAGCTGGCAGCAGCTGACTGTGTTCTACTTAGAGATACTAAGTATCAAAACCCATGTAAATAAAAAATAACCCCTTAGTGCCCCCTTAGTTAAAAAATGAATACAATTTAAAATTTAAAAAATAAGGTTTTTGAAATTGTTAAAAATGTAAAAAAAATAAAAAAGTTTTAATTTTTTAAAAAAAATCTGTTTAATAAAAAAATTATAAAAGAATATAGTGCCGAGGAGGCTATTAAAGATAGGAAACAAAAGATGGAAAAATTGCTCGGGTCCCCAGAAGCGAAAACATTTTCTGAACCTGTGTCACTAAGGGGTTAATTGAACAAAAAACAAAAAGCCAGTTTTTCACAAGTTCTTTATTTTAAAAAAAGAACAAAATGATCTAACGCTGCAATCCAACATCAAACGCGTCATCCAGCAATATAATCCAAGCCCAATCACGATGATCGACGGCGCCAACTCATCAAATTTTAAAAAAAAATCCCCACCCATTTGTTTTAATGCTATGGCAGGACACCTTCATTCATGGCATGACATCAAATGGGCAACAAATGGGTGGAGCGAATGGTGACGTCACCACTGGCCCCGGGATGTCTGGAGCGAATGGGTCGTCTATGGCGGAATTTTTTTGATTTAGACAAGTCGGTGTTGCCGTCGCTGGACGACGGGATTGACGTTGAATTGCAGGGTTAGTTCTTTTTTTTAGTAAAGGAATCGTCAACAACTGGCTCTTTGTTTTGTGTTCAATTAAAGAAATTTTTCAATCATCTGGTCTGTTTGTTTACCTTTTTATTTAACCCTTTCGTGAATGAGGAGGGGTACAACTACCCCTTACTCATTTACAAGGGAGGGGAGGCATCTGGGTGCCCCCTTTATTGATGAGCTCCCTTGCCCCGCAGACCCCCACAACCACTGGGCCAGGGTTGTGGCAAAGAGGTCCCTCTCCCTATTGGCATGGGGACAAGGTGATTTTCCGTGGGGCTCCCCCTGGAAAAGCACCCTCTAGGCTTGTGCTTGGATTAAGGGTCTGGTTGGGAATTTTAGGGGGAACCCCAAGTATTTTTTTTCAATTCTTGTGTATTGGTGTGCCCCTAAATTTCCTACTAGACCTAAAGGGTCTGGTATGACTTTTAAGGAAGATGCCACTCTTTTTTTCTTTTTAATTCGGGGGTCCCACCTAACATTCATGGTTTGGGAGGGGGTCCCCGCACATGTTTTTTTAACTATTTGTTTATAATTTGCAGGGAGAATTTGCGTACGGCTCAGCTGAGTGCTTCAGCTGCCTTTGGCTGTTGTACGGGCTATTGTGAATAGGCCATACAGCAGCCCTTTAGTTCGGCTGAACCGAAGGCTTTCTGCAGCCAAACAAGCCGAAAGATTAATCCTTCGGCTCCTTAGTGAATACCCCCTTAGTGTGTTAGTGGATGTTCTTGAACAATTAAAATGACTGATTTTTAACTGACCTTATACAACTATTTTGATATTTACTGTTTCCTATTACAGTCCCTATGGTTTTTCATATCAGACTTTTACAAAGTGTTATGGTCCTTGTGAGCATTAGACAAGGGCAGCTCAATAAAAGTTGTACTTAAAGCAAAGTTTAATACAACTATAAATCCTTATCAGTTGCAGGCCTGAAAACTTGCCCCTTATATATAATGTAATGTGCAGTGAAAAGGCCTTTTTCTATGTATGTCCATTCATTTCACCAGTATGCCACAGTGGTATAATATTAAAACTTTGTGAATGAGAATCAAGTTATGGTCATGCATCAATCACTCAACATTATTACAGTACAACTAATTCAGTTAGCTGTTTCACTGAATTTTATCCTTACTAAAATTGGGTGCAGGAAACACCCCCTGGTGGGCTTTTATCATTCAGGCACGAATGCTGGTGTGAGAAGGTAAACTAAAACACTCACAATGTCAAGAAGCCTTACATTAGGTTCTTACTTTCCTAGCTCCCTGTGGTGGACAGTACGTGAGTCAAAATGGAGTGATCCTTTCCCCCAATTACCCCAGCAACTACACAGCTGGACAGAGCTGCTCCTTCTTCATTGTTGTTCCAAAGGATTATGGTAAGATAAGAAAAAAATTAATTATTTTCTATTGGAAATGATTCGGTTTGATGCATTTCCGGGAATCTGAACTCCAGACAAACATCTGAATAGACAATTGAAGTGCATATTTAGGAGCTATTTTTCCTGCCGAAGAATTTATATTTTTTCCATCTAGTCCTTAGATTTACACATTCCTGCTAGCCTGGTGAACTGAGTTTTCTCTACTGTAGTTTAAGTGACACTAAACTCAGGATTTTAATCTTAAAAATGCATTCAAGTATCTCAACTATTGACAAAAATATAGCTTGTTTGTGCATCACTCAGCTGTACATCCTCAAATCATCTCTGAATTGGGGCTGACACTGTCCTTCCTTCTGGAGGGTGGCTACATTTGTTTCCCATGATCCTTGTGTGTTTTGTAAGCTTGCTCCTGTGATAGACTACAATCTCAATGCAAATTAGTAAACTAAACATGAGATTGTAGTCCATCACGGGAGCGAGCTTGGAGCGGTGGCTACTTTGCAACACACACAAGGACCATGGGGAACAAAAGTAGCCACCCTCCAGAAGGAAGGACAGTGTCAGCATGGATTCAGTGATGATTTGAGGAGCTACAGCTGAGTGATGCACAAACAAGCTATGTTTTAGTCAATAGTTGGGATACTTGAAAGCATTTATAAGATTTAAATCCTGAGTTTAGTGTCACTTTAAGTATAAAGATTAGGGAGAAGAGAAGTTAAGTGCTAGGTAGATGATCAGTGGTAATGTGATGTGATGCCATCACAAATTCAAAGATGATTTGAGAATCTACAGCCGAGTGATACACAAATAAGCTACATTTTTGTTAGGAGTTAAGGTACTTGAATGCATTTTTAAGATTTAATTTTGAGTTTAGTGTCACGATAAACCACTGAGCAAGTTCACCTCCCTGCTTCCAACCTGTGATTGGACAGTGAAGGAGCAGCGACATGCTGATAGGATCATCTGTCTGCACTCTGCTCCTTGTCATCAGGTTACTTCTCGGTACATCTGACTGATCCCAAGTACATGCCTTCCTCTTCTAGTGTGAGTGCTTCTGTGTCAGATATTACAGGAGCCCTAAATTCAGTCACATTCAAGTATTTAGAACAGTTGCTTTGAAAAAAGACATTTAATAATAAACAAAATACATAACTGTATTAATTGGTGTTTTTGCCTGGAGTTCAGCTTGAAGCCATCTCATATACAATAGTTACCTTCACATGTAAGGAAATTCTGTCATTTTCATTTAATAGTAATAAAAAAACACTAGGCACAATATTTCCCAGAAGGACATCACAGACTCACTGAGATGACACTTCTGACTTGCTCCTGGTGCTCAATCCTCTCTTTCCCAGAAATAGCCGGTTCAAATGTGCTGATCTTGGCCCTGTTTGTGATTCTGTATAACATTATGTGCAGGAGTTTTTCTTCTAGAACTGTTTTGTACATCCCCATGTTCAGGTTATATAACTGTTCTCTGTTTGATTTCTGAAGTGGTGAGAGAAATAAAAAATAAATCTTCAAAGTCACTATTGATCAATAGACGCATTTCCCAGTGCCTGTTCAATACATGCCATGTACTGTAGCCCCTTACTGCTCTAGCCGCTTGCTAACATATTCATCACAAGAGAAAGAAAAGGCAAATACATTTCAAAGAATGGCTCTCGCCATTTTAAACTGGAGCATAATTCTATCTGGCTAATGTTATAAGGCAAATCATTGCGTCACACCTTGATTGTTTTTATGACCCGCACATTTGTTTCCATTTCTTGGTATTTCTAGCAGAAAGTATGTCCTTATAATCATATGAGGTGTATGATTTTTCACTGTGTTTGAACAACTGAGTGATCATTTTGACATACTGAGATTATTTGAAAGCAAGCATTAGATAGCACAGGCTATTTTTTCTTCTAGTCTGATGCGGTGTAAAATAAGCACGTTGGGATTGCATAAAATGTATGATGTGGATATAAGGTAGTGTAGTAATCAGTGGCCCAGGGGAGCACAGCACCATTTCCATGTTTACATTAACTTGATTGAGGAACTTTATTCTCCTGCAGGTTTACCCAGACCCTTACTTCTTCATCTCCTTGTAAATTATAGTGAAACCGGAGAAAGGATTATTTATATGGACCATAAGCATCCATCAAATAGCTATATGGGTGTTATGGAATTGTTCACTGCTGTATCGAATGTGTGCAGTACTGTAAGGGAACCTCTGTTGCTTCAATGCCTGCCTTTATTTATCAAAGCAAAATGGCCCAGGGGCATTTCAAATTGTACACCCTTGCCAGCCCTTTCTGGTAGTACCAGATGTAACTTTTCTTTATGAGTTTTGATTTTCTTTTTGTTATTCGAGCTCAGTTAAAGAAAAGTTGTCTCGAAGAATGTAATATAATATAATGAAAGAAATAGGCTGCCATTGATGTCTTCCAGTGCTTTCTGAGTCACTGACCTGGTACAAAGGAAGCAGATTAGAAATTCATACTTCACTTCCTGCATGCTTTTTTTGTTAGATAAAAAAGTAAAAGAGATATGCTTGATGTAAATAATCTGTAAAATATAATGATGGTTTACATAAAATAAATGTACATAGGGGCAGCTCTGTTTGTTTTTTTGCAATTCTAGGCTTTGCTTTCTGTTTACAGTGCTTCACAATGGTTACACTTACTGCTATTTCTTACAAAATAAAGCTAGCTATACACTAGTAGATTTCCAAACGAAGGATTACACTGGTCTACAAGGAGAAAGCCTCGGAAATGAAAGTGGCTAAATTTTACCAGAACTAATAAAGGAAATTAAGTCCTGGGTATTAATTGACTCCAGTTTCTAAGATACTGCTTCAGGTCAAAATTGCATCAAAATAATTCTAAATTATGAGGGGGATGTGTGATTATGCTCCATAACTTTTCTGTAAAATGTGATATAGCTATGATAATGGTGCCACATCAATCATTATAAATGTATATTTTTATTGATATCAATAACATAACTTTCCATTCATTTATTGGTTTTTCATGTAACATTTGCATGCTTTTTGCATGAGAAACTGACAAGCTCTAACATCAGATTAAACGACAAGGTTCCATCTTTATTCGGTATCTAAACTGCCCTTTTTGGATTTTCTTTTGTGAACTGTTGGGCCCACTGACATCGACAGCCCAGATTAGCTGCATCCTGCTCATCGTCTTTATCATCATCTGAGTCTAGAGAGTAGGATTCTGGTGGATCTGGAATAGGCAAGTCCTCACCATGGGGTACAGGATGAAATGCTGATGGAATGTTTGGATATTCCACAGTCCACTTCTTCTTTCTTGAGATTCCTTTTGCAATTGGGGGAACCATGCAAAAATAGCAGTCACTACTATGATTGGTGGGTTCCTTCCACACTATTGGGACTGCAAAAGTCATGGAGTTTTTCTTCTTGTTTAGCCAATGACGCAGATACGTTGCACATGTAATGCAACAATAATGAGGGGCCCAGCTCTTGTCCTGATCCCCTTTTTGCATCCAAAATATAGGTGGTATGCCTTTTTACCACTGCCGTCATACTGAACTTTTGAGATGCAAATGTAACCTTGCCACAAATGTAGCAGAAGTTATCTGAGTTTTTTTACACAGTTTTGAGGCATCTTGGCTTCTGAGGGAAAATATCACCCAACATTTCCTTGGAAATGTTAGGCAATGACACTTTCACAAGCCATCAGATGTAACTGTATGATGCGTAGATCTGAAACGACAAATGTACCTTGCAATAAAAGAACAATAAATTACAGTTAGGTAATAATCTTTAGTCTCAAAGTGAAGATAAATGTATACACTTCCATGTGGTACCATTTTCATTGTTCTACTGTACTTTGATGAGAAGTTATGAGGCATCATGATTATCAGACACCTCCCTCCCTTGTAAAATATACTCGCCTGTGTATAAATCTTTATTGTGAAATATCTTGAAAACTTTAGCCAACCAGCACCTATATCACCTGTTTTCTAATTCATCTAATCAAAATAAGTAAGAATTAACACATTTTATCTTGAAGGTCCATAATTTCCCAAAATTTGGAGACCAGTGTCATATAAAAGATCTTTACCGATAATGCACCTCAGACACATGATAAATCTTGAACAAAGTTTTAAATGAATTCAACATTCAATTTTGGAATGAATGGAGTTTCCCAAATGAAAAACCACATTCACTGTTAGAATTTTGTTTGTTCGAGAAAAGTTTTGGAATTCTGCCCCTTCGTGTTTTTTTATCACTTCTTTCAAAATCAATCATTGATTTGACCCCAGCAACTAATAGAAAGTCAAATTAATGTTCTTTCATTCAAAAGTTCTTTAAAAGATCTTAGCAGTGCATGGCCAGCTTTAGACTATAAGTCAGCCTACTCATAAACAGTGCATTTAGGGGGCAGTTGACAACTTGTCACAACATTTGTTAAGAGAGAAACAGAGAAACCACACTAAGCAGCTATGTGCTCTCTCTAGTAGCTAATCTACAGATTTGTATTTACTATGATAATAATTAAAAAAATTGAAGAGTAAGCATGTTAAAACCATTTAAGAGTATGTTTAAGTATATTTCCACTTTTGCAGTCAAATTTATATTTATATCTATAAATGTATATGTGTCCCTAAACACACAGTAAACCAAAAGATTATTTTCAAATAATATTTCTTACCTATTACATAGTTAAATAGTATTTGAATAAAGACATAAGTCCAATAAGTCCAACCTAGTGTGTGTGTGTAGGTGTTCTCATTCTTAAGAGTACCTGTACCCTTGTACATTACAGTCTCTCAGGAAATCATCCAAAAGTTTCTTGAATGATTCCAGACTATTTGCGGAAAGCAGCAAGTTCCAGACCCTAACCGTGCGAACTGAGAAAAAACCCCTTCGCCCCTTGTGTTTGAAAAAAATTTTCTACCAGTTTTAGCTGGTGGCCTCTAGTCTTTGTTATGGAATTAATCTGAAAGAGTTTGTTGCTAATGTTGCTATGACTATTTTGTACATGAAAATCATGTCCCCCCTTAATCTCCTTACTTCCAACGTAAACATGTTTAAATTTAGTAGCTGTGTCTCATAGCTCTGGTCCTCCATCCCCTTGATGAGTTTGGTCGCCCTCCGCTGGACTTTCTCCAGTTCAAGGACATCCTTTCTGTGGACCGGTGCCCAAAACTGCACCGCATACTCCAGGTGAGGCCGAACCAGTGATGTGTAAAGTAGCAAAATTATAGACCTATCCCTGCAAAATATTCCCTTCTTGATGCAGGACAGGATTCTACTAGCTTTGCTTACAGCAACCTGGCACTGTAATCTATTATTCAGTTTATGATCTACAATGACCCCCAAATCTTTCTCCATTTCCGACTTCCCTAGCGGCATAACTTTGCATTTATCGACAGACCAAGATAGTGTAACATTGCAGGAGGACCTGGATAAAATAGGGGAGTGGGCAACTATATGTCAGATGAGGTTTAATGTCGATAAATGCAAAATTGGGAGAGTAATAGAAACTATTACCCTCCCAATTTTGGTATCGTCAGCAAACACTGAGATATCGCTGTTTACTCCATCCCCGATGTCGTTAATATACAGGTTGAAAAGCATGGGTCCTAGCACAGAACCCTGAGGAACACCGCTAATGACACTATTAGATGTTTTGTTGCAGCAGGCAACATGGCTGATTCCAGATTTTTCTCAGCACCTTCACAATGATCTGTCCTTGACGATTGCATTTCTCACATAAACTTAATTAACATTTGAATGCATAAGCAAGGGTTGTAGTCCTTTAACACTAGCTATGTGAATAGGAACATATAACCAATCTATTAAATAGGTGTTATCCCAATTTGGCTGCAAAAGTGGAAATACACTTTAAGGTAAACGCTGTCAAAAAAATAAGGAAGACATGCATTTACTGAAAATACATTGATGCTATGGATCAGCATGCCATGATCACAACTAAAATTTTCAGAACATGGCCTTGCGTATGTTAGTGTTAT
>NW_017306344.1:2416654-2418736 GCF_000935625.1 Nanorana parkeri | reverse complement strand
TATTATATATACATACTGTATATTTCCTTTTTCCTAGTTTTTACCACTTGTAAATGTAATTATTTCAAGTGGTCAGCATAAATGTATTTTTGTCTTTGTCCTAGTTGTGTTTGGGCAATTCACTTACTTTCAGACAGCACTCAATGATGTGGTTGAAGTTCATGATGGATCAAATGAACAGTCCCGTCTTCTAAGTTCCCTGTCTGGTTCTCATACAGGTATGTAGCACAAATAACTGTCTAATTGCTGATTGCAAAATTTGGTGTTTCTTAACTTTATTAGGGCATGCACCTTTTTAAAATCCCAGTGTTTACCAAGAACCTCTGGTGTGGGCCATCTATACTGAACTACCTCTTGACATGGGTACATTTATTATTAGCATCTGCTGCTTGTGTATAAGTGCTTTCCAAACTGCCCATTATGTTTTATATAAATAGTCATACATAACTGTTAATCATCTGTTGATGTATTTACTCAACCCATAAATTGTTAGGATTTGTTTACTATAAGAAGCAGAAGCACCCACTGAACCCATCTATGGTACAAATGCTATTGGCTGAGAAACATTAATGTACATATGACAAGCAAGGTACAAGCTCATAAAGCTTGCCAAAGCAAATGCTAGCATAGAGAGGACCAAAACATTGTAAGACATACATCACAGGTAGCTACTCTTTCTGCAGAAGTTGGTTTTCAATTTAATGAGTTACAAATTGTCAGACAATAGAGTAACATGCTTCAGCAAATCTTTAATCGATTTTGTGCTCAAGAGAAAGAAAGATGTTATTGTTTGATCTCAAACAATAACAGGCACATTGTATGACCATGTCTACCATGTCACTTTCTGCTGGGAGGTTTTTTTGTCATGAAAAGATAATTGGACCTTTTGAGGGCTGATGTTCCTTTGAGCTCATTTCTAAAACTTAGAAAAATAGTGATATTTCATATTGTTGTTTGCTTTGGTTTTCCAACCTATGCTGGAAAAATGAATTCTGGAACCCATTGAAGTGGTATTTTTTTTATTAAGGTATCTCAGTGTGCTTTCCTAGATTATCAGAGCTTTGACATTTTCAAATTTTCACTGAGATAAAAACTGTGACTTATGTGACATAAAACATTAGTGCATAGACAACAATAATCTGTAAGTCAGTAAAACAAGAATGTTGGCCCCTGATCTACGACCGTTTTAGTCATGTTCATGTGTAGCCAAAGTCTGACAGATCTAGACATTTGGCCATCAGACCTAACATCTGCATTGCCTGGGGGAAGATAGAATGAATGTGCAAGGGGCGTAGCCAGTGACATATTAAGTGATCATTCAAATGAACATTCCTTTTGGTCCATTACATGTAAAATTGGATATCAATCTTACACAGAAGTCATTTGATCAATGACACGTGATATGTCACTATTATTGACCCACTATGGTCACCAAGCAAACCATAATGGGTTTGCTTTCTATTAGATATCCCCATAAGCTAAATGCTAGGAACCGTTTTCTGAAAATTGAAAATTTGGAGATAAATAATAGTCCAGGAAGAACAAGATATAAAATATTGTTTATACCAAAACATCTTTAGATATAGGGGCCTATTTATAAAGCACCACTACAATACCTATTGTACTGCGCTTTACCAATATGTTATCTAAGTCAAATCAATATATACTGTATATTCACAATAAATCAAATGTGAACTTTTCTAAATGATCACACACATATATGTATTTCTTGTGTATCAATATAAAACAAATATTCAAGTGATATAAAGTCCTATGTGCCCTTAGTGAAACACACATATTTAAAACCAGTGATGCGATCTTCTAAAGTAGATGTGTAGTGAATCTTCTTAAAACCACTGTGCTCCTTATTTTCTCCAAACACACTCACCAGAGACTTGGGGCTATCCAAATCAGGATAATCCTCAAGCACTTATATCATAAGAACCACAGCTTTTTTCTAATCGCCTCTCCAGATGAACTTCGATTCACAAATCATTAGGACAATTCCATCCCTCTTTTCCTCCTTTTAATAACCGGCTATTTCAAATGCAGATGGGAATCCCCTCGAATCCACCAGTATCA
>NW_017306344.1:2404710-2416620 GCF_000935625.1 Nanorana parkeri | reverse complement strand
TATATATATAATCCACCTCCTCCATCACTCAGCATTAATTACTTTGACAATGTAGATTGTCATTACTAAACATTTCTAAAGGTAACTTTGTTTGGTATTTTGAAGATATGGGTAAAGTTTCTCTTTAAACTTTGTATATACGTTTTTATTTTACTGTATATCAAATGTAGAGCCATGTATGTAAAACCGTATTATAATCCAGTGCATATAAATAAAAATTATTAGGATATGAGCAAGTTTATTTGAAGCTCTAGTTTCATATCAGAAGAAACAGTCTATCACACGCACTATGATCAGATCAGCATCCTCACTTCACAAATGCCAGCAGCAGGTTTATCTACAGGAGGCAGGTCTCCCCGCTCTGTAACACGTGCGCTCTGCTGTTACAGGTGAATCTCTACCTCTTGCAACTTCCAATCAGATTTTAATTAAGTTCAGCGCCAAGGGACAGGCGACAGCCAAAGGATTTCATTTTGTGTACCAAGGTAGGTGGCTAAATGGTGTGTCATGTCCTGTGGCCATCCAAGCAGTGCATGAAACCAACAGGGACTTTCATACAGATATTAAAAACTGTCACATGGTTAGATTGTGGTAGTGGAAAGGGATGCAGTGAATGAGGGATCTGGCAAATGCACAGCAACAGAGAACAGGCAGCTGTGACTCTGCAAATATACCTTGCGGCAATCTATATCATGTTTGTCTCTGTGATCTGGATTTGGGCTCTTTTTCAAAGCTTAATGAGATGCACATTCGGGTTTTCTTTTGTACAAATATGTCTATAGTTGTCAAGCATCTTGGTATGAATACAACTTGAAGTTTATTGTGTAGCCATAAATTATCATTTTTCCACTTGGCCGCATTATATTTAATCAAATTTGTAAGAGTTGTTAGTACAATGTAGCTGGTTGTATTACTGTTGCACTGCAGGAAATTGTATAATTGGTAGTATAGCTTTCATATTTAATCTATGCTGCAGAAGCTATACAAACTGTAGATTTAGAACAGTATTTTTTATAGGAATGATAGCTTTTTGTTTTGGGCACAGAAACCAACGAGCAAACAGATGCATCAGGACTCCGGGGTGCATGAAGGGCCCGAATGGTAAAGGTTGGGGGTGGGTGGGAGGAATCAGCACGCTGCTGTGTAGGGAAATGCAGTAGGTAGATTTACTGAAGCAGCAGGGACTGTACACACAGCAAAGTTTATGCTTACTTAATTCAGTAAATAAGGTGAAGCTGTGTTAATTTTATATTGTAACATGGTCTGCCCCCAATCCCCCTAAAAGACTTATAATTACCTGTCCCCGATTCAGCAAGGTATGAACCACAAAGCCGCAGAGCTGCTATTTAAAATCTGGCACTGTCACATGCACAGACCTGGCTTTTCATTTAGTCCTATGGACAGGTCATATCTTGATGGATCTGGGACAGGTGAAAGTAAGACTTTGAGGGAAGTCTTGGGAAAGCCAAGGTTTAATATATGTGTAACTGTTCCAAGTGCAGTTACACTTTAAATATCCAATCATGTGCAAATAAAATGAAAGACATAAGTATTGTCTTTCATTGCACATGAAAGGATTATTTTTTATTAAATGTACACAGCTTCACCTTATTCACTGCCCTAAGTGAACAGTCTCCCTCAGTGTACTGCAATGGATCCTGTTTGGGAGACATAACAGCATGTCCCTTGAAACTAATGATGACTAATTATTACAAATAATAATTCATTCTGCCCTAGTGATGTCATAAAACAGGTGGCTGCTTGGTGGGGTGTCAGTGGGTGGTTTGGAGTAAAGGCAAAGTGGCCCCAATGAAGAATTAACCAAAGCACCTGCCCATAATTCTAGCAGAGGGATGCTGTTTAACTAGCATTTTGGATTCTCATTTATGTCTGCAGAGGGGTCTTCATTGTATATGTCAACAATGTTCCCTAATTACATCTGAATCTCCATGAATGGTGGATATTGTGGTTATCAGTATGCTTTCAATGATCATATCAGTTTATTATTATGTGTTAATTATTTGCCTTTTCTTTTTTTTTGTCTTGTCTTTTGCTTTTAATTGCTTTGCCCCCCAAGCTGTCCCTCGTACCAGTGCCACTCAGTGCAGTTCGGTTCCAGAGCCCAAGTATGGTCGCCGCATTGGAAATGATTTCTCGGTTGGAGCTGTTGTGAAGTTTGAGTGTATTCCTGGCTACGCAATACAGGGCTCCAAAAACATTGAATGTCAGGCTGTGATTGGTGCTCTGGCGCAATGGAACACCTCAGTGCCGTCATGTGTTGGTATGTACCCAAGATCTGATTTCTTTTGTGTGTATAGGACTTGCAAGTATGATGACAAATTGAATAATAACTCATATTCGCTATTTTCTGGACATTCTATTTAAACTGTTGTTGAAGTACCCGTGCTTTAGTCAGTCACATAATCACTGTGTTTCCTTTTTACAAGATGTTACAGCTTTTTCTTTCATATCCCTCTTACTAGTTTGTTATCGGCCATTTGAGTCTCCTGTAGAGTTATTAAAAGACCAAACCATGCCTCATTTTGTAAACATCTAAACAGAATCTTCAAATGTTGTAGAAGATATGAGGGGCCCCTTGTTAAAAATTTCCACAAGAGCCTTGCGTTTCACTTACAGCTTTGATCATAACTGTTGTTTATAGAATGGGGTAAACATGCTGTGCCACTCTCGGACTGCTCATTCATCTGCCCATTATTTTGTATTGGACTGTGCTACATGGAAGAAACCAAAGAATAGAATGAGACATGAGATTGCTCATAACCTGACAGTTTTTTCTTTATTTAGTGACAGTGCAAAGTGTTATGATGCACAATAATCCATGGCACTATTCCCATATGAAGGAGCAGACACATGACGGTACATTTTCTCTGAGTATTACAACTTTCCTAAGTTGTCATTTACATTGTTTTTGTAATATTCTTGTTAATTAGTGCCATGCGGTGGGAATCTGACTGAACGTAAAGGAACAATCCTATCTCCTGGATTCCCTGAGCCATATCTGAACAGCTTGAACTGTGTGTGGAAGATCACTGTACCTGAGGGAGCAGGAATCCAGGTAAATGTGCAACAGACCTAGACATAACCTCCAAAGCTGAATTCCAAGGACAAAAACGTTTATTTAAATATATTTATCATTGGCCACATAGGATATAAATCCATTTTGTGTGCACCAAATGCCTTTGCAAACTTAGATATTTTCTTGGAAAAGTAGCAGTGACATCTGGGTTGCACATACCCGGAGTAGCAATCAGAGCTGTGGAAGTGACCCAGTAGGTCATCCCACTACAGGCTGCCCTCAGGAAACTACAGGAAGGGGTGCAGACAAGACCAGTCACCCTGCACAAATAGACCAGTCACCCTGCACAAATAGACCAGTCACCCTGCACAAATAGAGAGAGTAGCAGTGGCTGGTCTTTATTACCAGAAACTCCTGCAGAAGTTAAGTGCAGAAACTGTTTCATTCTGGATTACTGCACTGATCTGGAATAAATACACAAAGCACACCAAGATTCAAGTAAACATGCAATACATTGCAGAACACACAACTGATGCTATTATTCTGTTTTTCTCTGGAGGTTTCAGGTTAGTCTTACATGAATACATTAAGAAAGTCATCATTATACAAGGACACAATAAACCTGATAACAGGCTACTGTCACAGATCAGTTACAGAGCTAATCTGTTACCTGTGGTTCCACAGGTCTGTGGATTGTTCTTATCTCTTTGCTGTTGTGGTTCTGCTGGTTAGTGTGATTCTACATGTACATGCTCTGCTCTTTGCTGCACAGAGCTAGTAGCTATGGGCATTACCTGTCTCACCTGCTGGTAACTATACCTTGCCTCTTGGCTGCTTCCTGCTTAGCCCCCATCTCTCTCCTTGTTTAAGTCCTGCTCAGACCAGGTCCCTTTGCCTGAGCAACGGTTATGTTGCCATCTGTGCCTTTGCACCTGTTTCCTTAGACTGACCTTCTATGTACCAACCCTAGCTTTGTCTTTCGGATTTGCTGTCTGCCCTGACATTTTGCCTATCTCCTGGATATTCTCTTTGTCTCTGCCAGCCTGTACTCTGCCCTGTGTCCATATCCTTTGGATCGGTTTGTCTCCTCGCATTCTCCGGGGGGGACCTAGGGGCACCAGCATGCAGTGAAAACCAGCTAGTGCTTTGACTCTGTGCCCTGGTGGATTCCACATTTCCAACCCCCACAAGAGCTCACTACCCCGGATTTCTGACATGTACTTGCATTTCTCCATTTTTAATAAAAAAGTGCAAAATAAAATGCAAAAAGAGCAGCCCTTGATATCAGGGATAGCATGCATGACTTAATGAAGTGCACCTTTGGTGTCATAGAACAATGGGCATGTCGCCTAGACGCCATTGCACTGGAGTTTCACTTTAAATTCTTCACCTGAATATTATTAAATGATATACTACAACCATAGAAAGTAAACTGTATTTGTAAAACTTTAGCAAGTTTGCTCTGCGATTTAATTTGTACTTGCTTACATTAATTAGCATCAGGTGTGACAAGGTGCAAATTACTATATTTCTGAACTGGTGCGGCAAGCTTTTACATGGCAGGAAGCAAATTGCAGTACATATATTCCGCTCACCGTCAGCTGCCTTTCAACCACCAATGTTTAGCATGCAAAAAATACCCTGGCAAGACTGATAGATACACCTATAATGACATAGCCCTATAATCACAGCAAATGTGGCCTCTATTAATGAGTAAGCCCTTGCAGCTTGTTCAGTAATGTAGAAGCTATCATTCAGTGTCTTCCATACTTAAAGCTGAACTTCAGGCAGGTGTAAAAACACTATTGAATAGAGTTATGTTGCAATTAAGAAATAATAAAGGTATTTTATAAAAACTAGCAGAAGTTTCTGAATATGCCTTGATCAACCTGTACAGCAGGATTCAGACCCGGGGGGGAGGGGGATGTGCTAGCAGTCTGAGTCAGTTGGCTCTGCTTCTTTTGTAGTTTCTTTTGGCTTGTGAACATGCTTACAGAAGTTGGAATAATGGGATGACTTTTACCAATCTGCTTCTCCTTAAAAAAAAAGGGGGAACAATTTTTTCAGAAGTCTCCCATCTGATGTGTGTGTTCCATGGTAAGGGAACTACAACATGCATTACAGAAATTAGCAACTGCATTTGGATGCTCTATATGGAATACCTGTGTGCAATGGTATTCCATACACAATTATAAAATATCCTATCACTATTATGACCCTTTACTTATGTAGTGGAAGAATGTTATATATTACTTTATTACTTTGCAGAAAAAAATGGTTAGCATTCCACCATTATGACATAAAGTGCCAATTGAATGCAGAAATTAGTTAACCTTCTTCATCCATATGTAATATAAACAGCTGCAGGGAGTACACACAGAACACCAGCAAAGACAACGGCCACATTGTAATCAAATGCATGACCTTGATAGTGGATGGCAGCAACGTTTATATTATTCACAGCTGGCCATTAATACCCTCGAAGTCAGTTGCAAGGCATGCTTTACTGTGTCATAGTTGCCTGCATCCATTGCTTTTATCTTGGTTCTATACCTGACAACATGCACAATTTTCTTCCTGCATTTTCCTGATATATGGTTTGCATACTTTATATATTTAAGATACTGCTTTGCTTGTCTCAGGGCCAGCTTGTAAATGTACATTGTTTTTGGAGCATATAGAGTTTTTACATCTGACAATACACAGTCCCATTATGGTACTTTTGAAGCTCTTTAGTGAATAGAATAATTTGGCAGTTTATTGTATTGCACGGCTATAAATGTTGCTATAGTTTTCCGTTTATATATCCTTGTGTGGAGTGTTTATGTGCTGTGAATACGTCATTAAACTCAATGCACCGTTTACACAGTCCCCAATTTAACGTTGTGTCCTTTCTGTCAGTATGGTGGCCTAGACAGTAAACAGAGAGCATTCATCTAAGAGACTCCACTGTGTGATATTTATGGCTCGTTTCTTAATTGAAGTTCAGTTTAATAGCTTTTCCAACTTGCTCCAGGGGACATTCCGAATGTCACAGACTCACAATGTCACCATATTTAATGCTTTGTGGTGCAGCTGCCATGTTCATTCTTGTTAGGGGTAAAATATCCTCTATATAGTCTAAACTTCCTTGACACACAGGGCAGAAATGAGGTCCGCTGCAGATAGCAGTGTGCTTGTTAGTAAGCAGGAACTTTACATATTGCCAGCGCGGAGGCAAAAGATTGGGTTACACTGAAGATAGTTAATAGGCAGTATATGTATGCAGATGTACTCTGGGTGAGACATAGATGTTTTATTTTATAATAATGGAATAGAAATCCCTGCATGATATTTTGGTTGGGAATTAGGTACATTGCGTGAGCTTTGTATCCAAGCGAAGAAAACATGTTCTGACACCTTGTTTTATCTTTGTATTTCCTATCAGACCCTGTTAGCCAGATATCCTGCTGATATTTGTCAGTATTATCATGAAGAGCTGCCAGCGTATATTCTGTTACTATACATTGCTCAACAAGTCTTAATTACATCTCATGGTGAAAATGTCCCCTTTGCTTTGCCAAATTTCATTCTATTTGATGGACAAACCAAGCTAAAAGATTTAAAGGAGACAAGCAATTCCTGTTGTTGTATAAATGCACACACATTTATCATGGTCTTTAAGATTTTTTCACAGCCCCTTTATAAGAAATGCCTTAAAGAACTACTTTCTGAATTTCTCATACCAGTCAATTAAGTCCTCCTTAGTCGGACAGTGTTGGTTAGAATATGTAAATGGGATATTGAATGAACATCATGGATAACATAGCTAGAGCATCTTTCAGAGACTTTCAGTCCATTCTATTTAATCCTTTTTTGATGAAAGGTTGGCGACCTCCATTTTTTCCATTTCAATTAAAGTGTATGTAAAACTATGTGTCTGGGACAGGAAGTGAAGGGATATCTCCCCAACATGACATAAGCAGCTAGAAGATTAAAATGACAGTAATTTCAGCTCTTCCATACTCTATCCAAAACGTAAAGAAAGTTTTGACTATAAATACACTTTACGACTTCAGGACCGCCCACTATAAAAAAAGTCCTGTCCTGAAGCGCTTATACCAAGAACATGTCCAAGCCGTGTTCTTGGTATCATTTCAAACAGCAGGCGATTGATGTTTAAATACAAGCAATCCAATGGCTGTATAGCCATTGGATCGTTTGTACGGTGTGGCACTGTGTGCCCTCCGCCGTTTCTCATGGCTACGCTGTCTCCTGTGCAGGTCTTGGACCAGCATGGCAGGTCTCCCCGGCTTTCAGCCGCTGATCTCTCCTCCGATCACTGGACCCAGAAGTGATGTGTATTACATCACTTCTGGTGTCACTGTGTACATTCTCTGGCTCTTGGTGCCAGGAGAAGAAGCTGGGGAAGCAGGTATATGCTTCCTCAGCTTCTTTGGGGTCTCTAGGGGATATTAGGGGTCTGAAATACCCCTGATGTCTCCATAAAGAGGATCTGTCACATTATATTTGCTAAAAAGAAAACACAAACACTACATACAAATGAGAATATTAGTCTACTTCCTCAGAGTCCTGCCTAAAGAATAAGTGTATGTTTACATAAAGAACCCATATTCTACCTGCCTAGCCCCCCTGAGCCCTAGTCCCCACCCTCCCCTTTCCCAGATACTCACCTGAATTTAACAGCTGTGTCCTGCCACTATGTTGGTATCCCAGGGCCAAAATCTACTGGTCACAACTGTGGGTGGAGCATTATGATTACTTTCCTTCAAAGGGGGGGGCAGGCAAGATAAGTGTACTTTAAGGGACATTGCACTAATTCTTTAAGCATTTTCAAACTGCTAACTAGCAGCATTTAGCTGTTGTTTTAGAGCACTGTTCCTCTATCTAAGTGTAAGAGCTGCAGTATATGGAATTACAGGGGGACTGACATCAGGAGAGATTCTGGAGTTTGTGCTAGTTCTATGTAAAAAAGATAATAATAATATTTTACTATATATATATATTACTGGATTAAATTGGGTTTTATACTTGCCTAAAGTATAACATTAATGTACTATATGTATGCACACGATATGGTATAAATAGGAATTTATGTGTAAAATAAATTGCAAATAGATTTCAACATGACCAGAGTAGGGCTTAAGAGTGGCCTTGGATGGTAAAGCAAAGAAGCATGCAATACGCTCAAGCTTATTTAAGTATAAGTACACTGCTAAACACAGGTCCTGAACTGGTTTTCCTATGTATGGTGTGACTCACAGTGAGAAACCTTAGAAGCCTTCTGTAGCACAAAAATAATGTATGAAAGCCCCTGGATTTCCTTTGTAATTTCAAAGAATAAGAGATCAGATCACTGGTTCAACTGGATTTCTCAGAATCCTGATCCTACTACTACCCTACTCCTGTAGATGATTCACTGCTCCTCTCATTAGTCTGCCCAAAGCTTGAATTCAAATTAAAAGCTAGTTTTCAGGACTATTGCTTTAGAATTTTTGTCTTTAGGGCTATTTCATATTACATCACTGAGACTGGTAGTGTGAGTATTGTGGGTGTAAGCTTCTCTGAGAAGATGAGCGAATCTACCCAGGTTTGATTTACAGGGGGTGTGTTGAATCATGTTTGAAGTATACAAAACCCAAACTTGGCATTGAGCCCCATCGAAGACTATGGTGGTGGTGGTGATGGGTGTTGACCCCTAATCAGGTGATTGGGCCAAGGCCTCAGAGTATCTTGGGAGACTGATTTAATCAGTTTTCAGCAAACAGGAGGAAGCCCTCCCCTATTCGCAACTGAAACTTTTCAATGTAGGAGAGAGACTGCCACAGAAGGGTAATCTTTTTGAGACAACATATTACTTAGCATGCACTTGGCATAAATGCATATATTTTGAGGTAGGTCCACTTTGAAGTACACACACGATGGACAGTAAAATGTTTACTTATTCTTAGCAAACAATAAAATAGCTTTAAAACAGGCTACTTGTGACCTTTTTAGCTGTATGTACTGTGCTGTGATTCATTCTCAAAGATCCTCAAAGATCACAAGAGACTTTGACGCTAAACCCTTAAATATGGGTATAAAATGAAATATGGTATAAAAGGTAAATTTAGCCTTTAAAGTTGGATTTCAGTCAGTTTCTATCGGATTATAAACACCTGCTGTGTGTTTATATTAGAGGGCTGGCTAGTGGGCTGGGGAGCAGAATATCTTATATTAGAGATGTTGCTCTTCACAGAAAGTAAAGGGGAAACAAGCTCTCTTATGAAGTTTGAAAATGAATTTCTCCACAATGTCTATAGCCGCAAAGGTGAATAATGGCTTCTTTTAAAGTACTTTTACTGTTTGTTCAGAAAATGTAGATGCTTTAGTGTGCACAGCATAGCACTGGTTTACTTTAACAACTACCTGACTTGTACTGGTGGCAGGATGGTCACAGAAAATACAGAACCCTGCCTTATTTCAAGAAGGTATATGATCTGTTCAAAACATGGAAGACACTTCTAATTGATAATAGAGCATCTGAAAAATTGTGATTGGTTTACCAATACATTCATTATTGTGGTTGCAACTGTTCCTGTCCGAAAGTAGAGCTCCTTCCTGCTGATGAGACAGGCATTATGGAGTGCAGAGTACAAACTTGGGGAAGACAAAGGATGGAGCTTTACAAACTGTTTCAACTAACTACTAATACTGTAGACATTCCCACGTAAATGCCTTTCTGGACATGAATGTAATGTATACACATGTACTGCAGATGGTGCATGTTGCCTGTCCAAGTTGCACAAGAGATTTGTCATTCCTTAGGTGCATTGTGGTAAACGCATGCTAATTTAACATGACTGGGCTACCTTAATGCAATGTGTCCCAAAGCATGCATGCCTTAATCCATGTGCATTCCCTAGCATAAAGGTAATAGGGTCCCACGTGTCTGGGTATAAACCTCACACATGGTAAATAAACTACTGTGTTTCCCCAAAAATAAGACACTGTATTATATTTTGTTTGGCTCAAAAAAACACACTAGGTCTTATTTTCGGGGTAGGTGTTATTTTTTTTTTAATGTACAACTATCCACACTCATGCATGTGGATTGTGCGGCTCTTCAAGCTCCACCTTATGTCACCACCGGCCCTGGGAATGGTCACAACTAGGTCTTATTTTCGGGGCAGGTCTTATATTTTAGAAATTCCCCAAAATAGTACTAGGTCTTATTTTCGGGGGAAACACGGTACTAGGGTTAACACAGAGCCACCAGGAATATATTCAGCATTTGGACAATAATTAAAAATGTGTGTCTAATGTTGCATTCTGAGATACTAAAAGGCTTCACTTTCTTTAGATCCAGGTGATTAGCTTTGTTACTGAGCAAAACTGGGACTCACTGGAAGTTTTTGATGGAGGAGACAACACTGTCACCATGCTGGGCAGTTTTTCAGGTACTTTTCACGCAATTAAATTATATGTTGCTGTTTATCGTGGATTAGTATTGTAGCAAACATATGTATCCAAGAATACTTGTTTAAAGCTTAAAGTGGACCTTTACCCATATCTTTAAAATAACAACAAAGACACCTTAAGGCATGTTTAATAATGACAATCTACAAACACATACTTCTAGATAATTGCAGGCTTTGTATTCTTTGCATGCCTTATTTCTCTTTTCTTTCCCAGTCTTCTGACAGTGGCCGTGTTAACTAAGGAGAGTTTAATAGCTCTCCCTTTACTTCCTGGAACTCTGGCACATGTGACTAGGACATGTGAGCATGCACATCATCTCAGGGGAGGAAAATGCCTTTCCCTGAGATCTCATGAAATTACAGATGAGATGTCCCAGTAATGCTCTGCTGATGTAACCTTCCCAGGATACAATGCATGGGCACATTACTTCATTTGTGCCAGAATTGGACCAGGAAGTTTATGAACGCTATTTGTAAGTAAATGAAAAACAAGTTTGCTTATCTAATTAATTTAGGATGATTTAAATCAGCATGCAGAGCTAGTAAAAGAGGGAAGGTCCACTTTAAAGAAGAACTCCAGGCATATTAGAAATGTACCCTTGCAGTGGGGCTACTATTGTGGTCTAGGGTCTAAAATGAAAAGATACATACATCCTCAGTCCCCCCTGGGGGCTGGTAGACCAGTCCCTGCAGCAGCCTCATCTCTCTCAGGGTCCAGCAGTCTAAGGACCAGGGATGTCATCACATCCATTCACTTGCATTGGATGCGAGGATGCCGACCGACATTCCACAGCTGGAACAGAGGGGGAGAGAGGTGAGCGGTCACAGTACAGAGGAACCCATGAGTATATCTTTTTTTTTTAACCCTATACCAAAATGAGCACGTAACCCTTGCAGTGTGGGGTATCCCCACTGAAAGTGTCCATTGTGTACATGCCTGAAGTTCTTCTTTAAGTCCAGACTTTTTTTGTTTTGACCAGTTATAAAGAGGAAACATTTCTATCAGAATTTTATTTCTGTCCATGGCAGAAAAATCTAGGCAGATTGTTTGTCACTTCCTGTTCCTGTGACACCAGTGCAAGAAATGGGGAGCAGCAAGCGTCATCTGCCCAGGAAGGCGCAGACAGCAATAAAAACATTGTCAGAAGTTTGTAAATCATTGTAAATCCACATTTAGTAGATTTTTGTCACTCCACTAAAAGTGTGTTTTTGTCTGTATCCCTATTGAAGAGATTTCCCATCACCTCCGGTACTGACGGGATGTGAGGGGAAATTTCCCTAATGAGGGGACGAATAGCTATCAGAATCCTGAGAGCGATTCCATCAGTTCCCCTCTCTACCTAAAACAAAATATTTTTGGGGGGCTGAAGTTAAAAATGCTAAGGGGATCAGTAATATGATCGATTCTATATA
>NW_017306344.1:2387421-2404526 GCF_000935625.1 Nanorana parkeri | reverse complement strand
TTTAATATTAATAATTCATATGCTCATGTATTATTGCACAATTGTTTTTCTTTTTTTTGGAAGCTGTGCATATTTTGTTATATATACCTATGTAACTTTAAATCTAACATTTTAGTTTGTCTAAAATTCCTTAACAATTGTGCAAATCTGTTCTGTTTGCTCTATTCTATGTATTCATTGCACATGCTCCTAAAATCACCATGGGATTTTTCAGTGTTTAGTTTATGTTTAGTGCCTAAGATTCTATTGCACCACATTTTTACATCAAATCGATACATTACCTGAAAAGGAATGCAAACATAAGCTTTTTTTTTTTTTTGTAATATGTATACACATGTTCCAGGATTTCTTTGCTGTGATATTTCTTATTACATTACTAATAATGTGAATTCTGATGTAGTAAACAGCAAGTTTCTTTTATTTCAGGAACCACTGTACCTGCATTGCTGAACAGCACTTCAAACCAACTCTACCTACACTTCTTCTCAGACATAAGTGTATCTGCAGCTGGCTTTCATCTAGAGTATAAAAGTAAGATACAAAACAGCAAAAACAAAATTGAGTACATTTTTCTTTCACAGCTGGACCTGTTTTATTATGTCTCAGATTAACATTTACCTTCCTACACATCTCGTAGACCACATTCAAACTGAGCAACATGGATATCTTGCGTTTTTCCGCGCAATTTTGTGCTGAGTGGCTTTGGGCTACACTGCGCGATATTGAGCGACAGTGCACATGTGCACAGTGCACATTTACTTCGCCGCTGCTACATTGGGCTGTAACCAATCAACAGCGATCTTGATGTGACATCATTCTTTCCTTCCATTTTGCAGTGCAACAGTGACCCTTCTGTGGTGCGATATTGCGCGACAAAGTCGTGCAATATCGCCGGTAATGCGCAATTTTGCGCGACACCATAGAGTGTATTGGAGCCGAATCGCGCAACATCTGTGGAAAAAAGGGTCATGTACGAGCGACAAGCTTGTGCGATGAGCTACAGGTGACATTGAGCTGTGAGATGTGAACAGCTCCATTGAAATGCATTGGACAAGCTACATAGAGCAATATCGCATGGAAATATGCGTAATTTCACGGCAGAAATAGCGCGATAAGCCGCTCAGTGTAAACGGGGCCTTATGGTTATATTTTTTTTTTTTTTTATAAATCTAAATTCATTAGCATATTTTCAGCTTCTTGCAATAAATTGCACATGGCTGAATTCTGGGCATTACTAGGGGCTAATTCAGGAAAATGAGCACAAAGTGGAGTTGTTGCCTCTAGCAACCAATCATAAGCCTGGTTTAATGTTTCCATAAAATGAGAGGTGAAAGCTGATGGGTAATCTTTGGTAACCACTAGACATGTGTAATTCGTTTCGTTCCTAATTGTAACTCTGACATATTTTTGGGAAATTCGTACATTCGGATGCATCCGAATTTCCGAATGACAGCAATAACAAATTCGTGCAAATTACGAATTTCAGATAATGAAAATTTCAGATACATTTGAATTTCTTTACTAAAAAAAAAAAAAATCTGAATTTTCGTTATTGGTAGTATGTACGAACGGCCTTAGGCCTTTAGGCATTCTGTGTGAGAAAGCTTTACAGTGCCCCTTAGTGACCACACCCCCCATTAAACACAATCCTTAGTTGCCACACCCCTCAGTAAACACACCCCTCAGTGGCCACACCCATTTCTCCAATACTTGCACCATTTAGACTCCAATTTTGTTAAGCCCCAAAGAAACAAATTAAAAAATATGATAAAAATAAAACTTTTGATTAAAGGTACTACACTTGTAAGCACAATATAAGTATTCTTATTAGTCACACAACAGTAGGCAAACAAGTGGTAAACATTAAATGTCAACCTAATATAAAGTTTATAAAAATATAGTGTCAGGATGTCATGCAGACCCTTTTTTCAAGTACGTGCATCTAGAAAAGTAAAGTTAAAAAACAGAACACAAAACCTAGACTACATGTTAAATTAATGCATTACTATATGCCCGCATATATGAAAAATGTATTTGGGCACATAATCATTTATTTGAGAATGCATGGCGGCCATGTTGGTGTCACGCCCAGGTCTAGTAGGATCACAACTGCGGAGCGTTGGGAGGAGCTTAACGGCAATCAGGCTTGAACCTCAGGCGTCACTCACAAGCTTAAGGTGAGTTAGAGGTTATTTGCATCATACATAACACAAAGTCCTTAATAGTAACTATTACTTCATAGACCACAGCTCAAGGTTGAATTTACCGTAAACAAGTAGGTAGGAGCAACCTGTGGGAACATTAGCTCATATGGTAGGATAGTTCTCAGTACAGCATATACAAGAGTAATCAGCAAGGTAAGTTCAAGCAGACCGTGATATAAACATAGGCAACAAGTTAAGTTCAAGCAGTCCGTAATGCAAGAGTAATGGAGTCAATTAAATTAGTAGACTTATGATGCGCTGCAGGCTTAGATGCAGTGTACTTGCGGTTTTGGAGGAGGGAAGCAGCGGGATGGCAGTCCTCCAGCATGTAAGTAGGGCCTCAGAAGTCCTGCGGTTACCCGTGGGGGTAAGGTGCTCCAGATAGATGGGGTTGTCCTGTGTAGTAGCAGGGCAGTAGATCCTCAATTGTGGAATGCCCTGCTAACATCGTAGCCTTGTTTAAATAGCCCGCAGGTGCAGGAAAGCCGGCAGAACTCCACTGCCGCTTCCGTGTTCCACCGTGGAACGCATCGGCCGCGTCATAGTGAGGGGGCGGGACTACGGCGATTCCTTTTCCTATTCCACTGTGGAATACACTGCTGCCGCTCGTTGTCCCTGAAACCCCTTACAGTTTCCACCCCCAGGGTTCTGCGCCTGCGTACTACCATCTTGGAGGCGGAGAGCATGCGCAGTTTCATGTGACTTGCCTCCAGTATGGAGGCACGCATGCCCAGAACACACCGGTGATTGAATCCGAAATAGCATATAATTTTTTTTTGTTTGATTAAATGAAAGAAAACGTTTTTAATTTCCGTTCATTTCATCTGAAGCTAATTCTTAGCCTTTGCACTTGTCTAATAATATGTGTGTGTGTGTGTGGAGGGGAAGTTTTTTTGTTTTTCTTATAAGGTCACTGCTCATATAAGCAGTGACCTTATATAATGCAGTGATACATGATAATGCATAGATTTCTATATATTTGAAATTGCTCCATGTTCCTCCAACTGTACATTCTATTAGTTAGCTGGTCTTTTATATTATACACACACACACACACAAAACTAATCAGCTTGTTTCTGGTGTTTTTCTAGCTGTGGGTCTTGCCAGTTGTCCAGAACCAGCTGTTCCCAGTAATGGAGTAAAGAATGGGGAAAGATACCTTGTGAACGATGTAGTTTCCTTTCAGTGTGAACCAGGATATACCCTGCAGGTACTAAGGCATTGTAGATCCAGTAGGAATGTTCTCAAGTACAATCATGTTTTTTCGGTATTCCTGAATTATATTTTTATAACTACTCAACTAAGCAAAGGGTGCTTGAGCATGATTTGTAATTACTGTAACATCAACATGCTTCTATGAATTCATTACCTGTGATATTCTTTACCTAGGAAATCAGAGATTTCCATAGTCTTCAACTCATCTGACACCTGGTGTACATAACAAACTCCATATACACTGGGTCTTGTGACCCAAACTTTCATCAGAGGGTATTTCTGAAACAGACTTTACATACTGTATACATAATTAGGTTCTGTACTTTCATAGTGAAGATACACTCTGCTAAATAACTGCCTTCTTAGTGACACAAGTGTGGAACACCACATATCCACACATAAGTCCTTCAGTTTGCATAAAGAAATGCCAAAGTGAGCCTTTAACCATGTTCAATACGAACAGAAGTGTTATTGAGAAATAATACTTTTTCTCTCTCCACCAACCAACAATTTAGGGGAGATTCCTTTTTTGTATGATTATAGATATATTTTTGTTATGACTTGTGGAGCAACCTGAAGACCAAGGTTGAGAATTTACAATGTGTAAATGTTATGTATGTGTCATACTAGGTTAATATTGCTTCAGACTATTTGTGTCCTATTTTAATATTTTTAAGCTGGCCTTGCTAGATTCACCTTGACTATTATGAACTATGGTTTTATGTTAGGAGAACACACATAAGAAGCACCGCTCATCCACAGCTCAGGAAAGGAATAAGCCAGGTGCTTGCTACTGGGAGCACATCCTCACTCCAATGTGAGCCCATACAAACAGAAGAAGAGCTGGCCGCACACCAGATTCTCCTGGGATCATTTAAAAAATCACATGGTATACAACAAACACTGTCTGCTAGCATGTTATATGTAGTGTAACTTAAAAGAGAGGGTAACCTTTTTATCCCATAGTTCTCTTTAGGGTCATGGGAGGACAAATACTAACATCCTCCCGTGACCCAAAGCTCAGTATAGAGTGAGCTATTGCTCGCTCTATACTGAGAGCGCCGCAGCCGGGATACTGAGAACGCCACAGGGTGGATCCCGATGGATCCACCCAGCTGGCTGATTGACATCTAGAGGCAGAGCCAGCTGTGCCCGCCCCCTCCCCCTCCCCCCCCCTTCGTTCCCCTAGTCAGCACTGGAGGATCGGAGAGGGGAGGGGGGGAATGCCTGCGGAGAGTGGTGGCTGACAGTCACCACTCTCTGCAGGGAGATGATCGGGAATTGAGCGAGCGACGGTATGTGTTTCAATAGAGCCGATGTGTAACAGTTTCAATGTCACAGGTCGGCTCTAACTATGAGGATTAGTGTAAATCACTCACCTCATAGTTCTCCTTTAAGAATTAACTTTTGCAATCTAGGCATCAAGGTATAACAACAAAAACAAATGAAGAGTGGCAGGGGACTACAGCCTACTTATTCCATCCAAAACTTTAAAAAAAGGTTTTGATAAAGTCCTATTTTTATTTTATGCAAAATGATTAAATGTGACCTTAGTTGTACTTGAACTGCATAAGGCTAAATTAAGTTTAATCTCAATAAGTAATGTATGCTACCAGCAATATACAATATGGTTCTCAAACAGTGTTTCATGTATTGCATTCACGTTTCAGGGTCACTCACATATCTCATGTATGCCGAGTACAGTCAGGCGCTGGAATTATCCTCCACCTCTATGTATCGGTATGTAGAAACTATGGTCAAAACTATAATGACTTTGCATGGCAAAAAACGTGTTGCTCTTTTTTTCATAGTGTTCTGAAATTATATATTTTTCACCAGGCTATGGCATATTTTCTGTACGAGTTTATATCTAGTTCTGTATAGTTACTTTTCTTTTGGGACTCACTTTTTTCTTAATTGCACAATATTGGCATTTATCTTTATTTGTGAGCATAACATATTATATTTTATATGTTTGCATATGGTTATTTGTGCTCACTACTGTGCTACTCATCTGTTTTGAAATACTGTGCCGTATTGTATCATATTTTTTAGATTGCCCTTGATATCTGTTGTAAAATATAGTACCATTTTTCCCTACAACATATTTTTTAATTAAGAAAGCAATACTTCTCATACATTGCCAGCAGTGTATTAGGTAAACTTCCAGAGCACTATATGCAGAATTGTATAAGCATGCTGCCTTCCATCTGGTGAGTATATGGATAGCAGTCCATAACGGAAGGCCGGGGGACTGTTGGTTTTGAGTGGCCATATTCGCATAGTACAGTGCTTCATTTATGCTTAGAGCTGGGATGGCCAAACTCCGGCCCTCCAGCTGTGGTGAAACAACAAATCCCATGAAGCATCTCTCTCTGGGAGTCATGTCTGTGGCTGTGAGAATCTTGCAAAGCCTCATGGGATTCGTAGTTCCACCACAGCTGGAGGGCCACAGTTTGGCCATCCCTGGCTTAGAGTAACAGGAGGTAAGGGAAAAGTATACATATGTTAAATCCATGATGGCTCAGCAGTCTTAAGGTCCCCACATAATCCCGCGATCGTACGATTATCGTAAGGTGTGTGGAAGCCGTGCGACCTCTACTACTGTAAGGTTGCACGACTTTAAACTTACGAACATGTTTGCAAACCCGCCGAGCATCGTACGATGTTCGGCGGGTGTGTAGCAAGTTTGTAGGATAAAAGCCGGACAGGCCGGTGTGCGCAAGCGCACACTGCCCTTCGGCATTGCGGTCATCGGAAGCCCGCCCCTCAGGGGGCGTGGCTTGCGATCATCGCAAGTACGATCTGCCTATGCAAGATAGGCAGATCCTACGTTTTTTAAAGTACCTTACAACCATCGCAAGACAAAAGTCTTGCGATGGTTGTAAGGTGTGTGCCCAGCCTTAGGCCCCATTCACACCTGTAAATTTAGATGTGATTAGGGATTCCTGCATCAGGGACTTGCATTTTCCTGCAGCAGGAATTCCTAATCTGCTGTTTACAAGCGGCAGCTGTCACCCATTCAAGTTAATGATTGGGTGACAGCCGCAGCTGCATGTAAACACCAGCACACCGCATGCAATCATATGTGATACGATTACATGCGGTTAGAAATCAGGCATGACCGATGCGTCCCAGGGGAGTGATTGATTTCTAAGAGCATGTAATCATATAACATATGCCGGCTTTTACGTGCAGCGGTTGTCACCCAATTATTACCTTGAATGGGTGACTGCTTATAGTGTGAATAGGGCCTTTGGTTGGCCATACATTGACCGTTTGTTGGTTGTTATTTTGCATTCAGCCATGCAGGCTAAACAAGAAAAACACTCAACACTATTTAGCATGGTTGGGGGAATTACCCCCAGTGGGCTATTGTTTTTTAACAGCGGTGGGTGTTTTGCTTTCAGAATACCTGAATAGTGACTGCAGCTGATTGGTTGCAGTCACTTTTTATCCAAGATTTTATGGACTGGCTCCTTCAACAAAAGTCTATTGAAAACATGCTGAATGGGCCACACACTGGTCAATGTTTCTGCCCTGAGATGTTCCTCCACACTCCTACCTGGTCTGATTGGCCTTCCATGCTGTCTGGCAAGAGGCTGGGGACTGCCCCTTATTGAAGGCTTTGTAGTCTCATCTAGAAGTTTGTCAGAGGGGCAGCAACTTGGGGCCTCACTGGACCTACACTGGGAAGTGGGCTTCCTGGTTAGTACACCTCTAAAATTTCCAGAACAGGATTAACAGTCTGAATTATTAGGATGCCTGAAATTTCTGTGTCTACTAGTTGGTAGAGAACAGAAATGCTGCATCACTCACCCTCTGCTGATTCTCTGCAGGAGTATATGGACGAGGGATACCCAGCTTTAGGCCTTAGTAATACTACAAAAAATATTCTGATATCAATAAACTTGTTGGCAGTACATTACTTTTAATGTAAACTGCTACTTAAGCAGTTTTCAGTTGTGTGATTGTGCAGTTCTAGCCCTAAACATCCAGTAAGGAATTGAGCGTCGCCATTCCATCAAACTGGGCAAAATTGTGGCCCAAAACATAACATAAACCCTTTGCATCTATCATAAAAAATAGGTTGCATTTTTTATACCGGGGGATGCATTGTTGAATTTGTTGTGACCGGTAATCTGGATTTAAGATGTCACTGAAGTTATGTGTGTTGGTTGAAAAGTATAGTCTTTTGCCCTTTTCTGCTTTGTTTTACCCTTGACAGTGTTTATTATGAATTTGGTCTAGGCTGCATATGTTTTATGTTCTTAAGTTTAATCTCCCTTATGCTCATTCATCTTTGTTACAGTTTGTCCACTCTCACGTTTAGCGAGTTTAACACAGCACAATTTCTTCTCTTCATCCCTCTCCCCCAGCTCATTGTGGAGGAGTTACAGAAGACATGGAAGGTGTCATTCTGAGTCCTGGATTCCCAGGAAACTATCCCAGTAATTTGGACTGCACCTGGAAGATCTCTTTACCAGTGGGATTTGGTGAGTGACAGCACAGTCACATTTCATATACAGCATCTTCAGTCTGGCAACACCTGCCTAATCAACTGTGACAGCAGAGGTTATCAGATTTTGTCTGATGGAGATAGATAGTGCTTATCACGGGGAGCTTTATGCTGTATGGAAGATGATAAATGTTTTTAAGGTGCAGTTTACACACTGCTTACATTTCCCCATACTTGAAGCAGTTTTGGTGAGCAGTTTAGAGAAAAATCTGAAATGGTGGCCAGTCAATTAATTATCATCTTGCTTCATAATAATAAATATGTGCACGGCATTTGTTTGAATCCATTGTGTTCTAAGTCCCTGTTCATACCTTATCATTTTGAAGCGCTTTGGCCATCGCACCAAAGGGATTCTCATTTTTTTTCTATTGAAAACCTGTAGTGCGATTTTTAAAAAGGTGCAAGTGCTGCATTTTAGCCCCATAGACTTAAAGTGACATTAAACCCTCAGATTTTTTAACATAAACCAATACTGTAATGTGTGCCTTACTGTAATCCATGGTTGTTTCCCTTCTCTTTGGTGCTCTTCCTTTTAAATCCTTATCTCTTCTCATGCTTGGGTAGAACTTCCCTTTTCAGCGCAGTGCCTCTTCCTGTAGTGCTGGCTCAGGTTTCAAGCCTATAGAAACGTATACACAGACACCGTGTAACCATTCCTGAGACAAGGCAGTCTGCCGCAAAACAGAAGTTCTGCCCAGCATGAGAACAGATACAAATTTAAAAGGAAGAGCAGCAAAGGGAAGGGAAACAACCATGGATTACAGTAAGGCACACATTACACTATTGTTTTATGTTAAAAAATCTGAGGGTTTAATGTCACTTTAAATGAGAGCATATAAAAATGCAGGAATAAAGACATGCAATATGCATTTTCATGTGTTTTAGCACATGATCACATGCCCCCGATGCCGCATACCATTTAGCATTGCATGAGATTGCATTTTGCAATGTTAGGTGCTCTGAGGTGCCATTATTTACTAGTGGCATCCCAACACACATATAGCAATCGTATGTGCGCTGCATTGCACCACATCACATGGTACCTATTACCATGCATTGTGGTGCGATGCAATTTAAAAAAAAGGTGTATGCACTTCTTTCGAGTGCGATTTAACTGTGGTAGAAAGCCCATCTAAATGAATAGATTTGTTATCTGTTGGCCACATGCGGTACCACATTGTTACAGAAACACCTCCCTATGTCTGGAACACATTTAGACAACTCTCAATGGCTATCGTATTGTTAAAAAATTTAGATTTGATATTTTGGCTTAGAACATTCCCTAGAAATAACATTGTCTCCATTTGCATGTAATACTATGGATTCTTCGACTGAGACCCTGTGATGCACTTTAAAATTAACTTGCAGAAATATAATGGATATGGACCTCTCTGGGCATTTGATAATTTTGGACATTCTGGCTTATTAGGGGATGGAATTTTAGACAATATGATAGTGGAAGGTGTGTGAGTGTGGTCCAGACAAAGGCAGGTGTTTGTGTAACAACATTGTCATTTGAATTATGGTGGTGGGAGGGTGGATGTCTTTTGCTCAAATATGTTCATTCTTTTTTTGGTAATAATGATTTAAAAAAAGCTTTCATACCACATCTAGCCCACAAGTAACCAATCTATTCAGTCACATTTATTCAATTTCATTAAAATAAAGAGAAAGCTAGAGCAAGGGAGAGTAAGTGGGGCAATGAGCTAATTAAATATTAATGTGGTCAATGTGTGGAATTAATTGTGTGCATGCCATCAAGCACAAAATGTTACCACCTAATTAAAGATGGGGCTTTTTTAACTCTTTTCTTTCTGTTCAATTTAATACTTGTTTTTTACTGGACTAAATACTAAATTTTACTGGGCGGCCCTAATAGCAACATTTTGATGGGGACACCTAGCAGCCTCCCTGTTGTCACTGATCTTAACAGCCTCCCTCTCCTACAACCAGTAGTGGATTTAGACATACTTATGCATGTCTAAATCCACTACTGGTTGTAGAAGAGCTATTAGCATATTCAAAACACTACTAGGGTCTAGTGCTGTGGACAGAAGCTGTCAGGAAATAGGGGTGCATCAGTGCACACAAAGTTTTAACATTAATTTCCAGTTAACCATTTTGTCCTCAGTAGCTCATCAGTCTTTTTTTTTTATCATTTCAAATCTCGGGGCCTCAATGTATAGTTTAAGCCCTCCCACTCCTTCGACAGCCAGCAAGTGCTGAAAGAGTTGTAGTAGCAATAATAATGACCACCAGAATACTTTATATTGTTAGTATTCCTGCACAGATTTACTTTACAACCCTAATACAAACTTGTTTAAAATGTGGGGATTTTTTTCAGAACTACAAACACTAGACATGTAAATTGTGTTTCGTGCCGAATGCTAATTCAGACATTCTGATGCATCTGAATTCCCTAATGAAACAAAAACCGCATGCAAAGAATCTGAATTTTGCGAAAATTCGTAAGCATCAGAATGTCCGAATGCCATTCAGACTATTGTTCACCGTTAAAAGTAAAATCAGTGTGCAGCCCCCTCCCATTCCACACCAGGCTCTTCAGGTCTGGTAGTAATTTTAAGGGGGACACCAAACAAAAAAAAAGCTTGGGATCCCCTCTAAAATCCCTTACCAGACCCTTGACACTTACAGCGGCCTGGCAGAGCAGAAAAGGGGGAGGGGAGAGCGTGCACCCCCCTCCCTACACCATACCAGCCCACTTGCCCTCAACATGGCGCAGGGTCCCCAGTGGTTGTGGGGGTCTGTGGGCAGAGGGTCCCCTGCTGACTGACAGAAGGCAGTAGGCAGAGCAATAACCATCCTGCTATTGGCATTTGTTTCTTTTGGCACACTGCTGTATGTTATATGTGGAGGGTTGCTGCAAAGTATAAAAATCTGACCTTGTAGCACGCTTTCTCCTGCACATAACATGTGTTATGTTAAATCTGAACTACAGGCAAAAAGAGAAAAACACCAATAAATGCAGGTTCTATATGTGTTCATTAAAAATTAAGTGTATTTTTAAAAGCAATTAGTTTTACCTCATATCATCCTCTGGCAGTCCCTGTACACAAGGAGGCAATTAGATGAGCTCCATTGCTCATGCGCTAACAAGAAACATTCTGACAAAAGGAAAGTAACAGAGAGATGTACTCATCCATCTGCTGTTTGTCTTTCACTGCCCAATCGCAGAATGTGGGCTGGGACATGGCTTACTTGTATCATCTAACTGCAATAAAGAAAAGTCAGGTCTCTGGGCTGGCTAATATGGCATGGCTGTGTAAATCTCAGGACGGATAGGACAGAAATACAAATCTTAACAAGTAAAACAGTTTGCCATATATGTTTTTGATCAGTGCATTCAGCTGTTTGCCTAGAGTTTAGCATTAAACTGAGTAAAAATATACCAAACAATAGAATTCATTTTCTTCTTATTCTGACTCAAATATTGCTTTATTTCTGTCACAGGAGCTCACATTCAGTTTCTGAGCTTTTCAAGTGAAGCCAATCACGATTTTTTGGAGATTCGTAATGGCCCTCATGAAACCAGCAGTGTAATTGGTCGGTATAGTGGATCAGAAACACCTGGAAACCTCCTTTCTACATCCCATGAAACCTCTATTTATTTTCATAGTGACCATTCCCAGAACAAACCTGGATTTAAGCTTGAATATCAAGGTGAGAATAATTAAATTGTAGTTATTATCTTACACAAATACAATTCTGTGATATTTAGCTCAGTAGTAATAGTGTAAAAATAAGAATTGAATATACTATTTCCGAGTGACTTTAAGGGCCCATTCACACCAGCCGCTGCACTAAATTGCACATTGGCTTGTGTGTGGTGCCCGGCATAGTGCTGGTGCACTGATCCTGGCACATCACATTGTATGCCAGTTGGGGTCAGTGCAGCCCCAACGCATTTGATGTGAATGGGCTCTAGAATTAAAGTAAGTATGATATACTGCAGAAAATACTATCCCCTATTGTTCATTGAGGGACGCAACTTGATAGTAAGAAACCTAGGGTTATACTGCTGCCTAGAGGAGAAATGGACAATAGGCACATAAAAACGGAAGAACAGTCCCGTGGGGTTTTACCCCTCCCAACTTTCTGTTCTTGAGAGAATGAATGTTTCTTTCTCTTCTGCTATATATTTGACTGATTTGGAAGATATGTTACTACTACCAACAGCTACTGGTAGATTCAGCCCAGGTAGGGGAAATCTTGGAAGTGCTTCCAGTTGCGTCCTGCGACAGTGATCTTTTCCATATGATTACATGCGGACTGCCACTTACAGATGCAGCCATTGTCACCCGGTCATTAACTTGAATGGGTACAGCGGCCACATGAGTCTAAGGAGGGGGTTATCCACTTATCTGCCGAAGGCAGCCGATTAAATAACCGAGCCATAGTGAAGTGAGCCAAACGCTGTTCGGCTATTCACTTAAACCTTGTACCGCTGATTTCAGCCGTACATCGGCTGCCTTCGGTCAGCCGAACATGCTTTGGCTTGGCCGAAGGTCCGGCAGCTCACTCGCTGCCATTTGCCCCTATTCTCAGAGGGGCCGAACGGCAGTAAGTAGATAGCCGAATGCCTCCAATCGGTATTCAGGTCAGCTATTCTGCTTGGTACTTCCTAGGTAGCGAGCAGAATAGAAAAAAGTTGAATACATTTTTTAAAATGTTTAAAAATTATTAAAAATTTTTTTAAAATAGCAAAATAAAAATAAAAATATATATTTTAAAGAAAAAAAATGATAACACGATCCACACCGACCTGAACTCCCGCTGCATAATGAAGCATCTGACAGATGCCGGCCAAATAGAAACAATTGTGCGGAGCTAGCGGGGACATCACCAAAGCTCCGCCCAACTGTTTCCTATTGGCAGGCCCCTGCCAGAGTCTTCTAGCAGGTCCCAGCCAATAAATAACTGGTGACAGCTGTGACATCACGGCCGGCTCTGCCCAGTTTTTGTTGTTTAATGACAGATCCGCATCCCCAGGTCATTTGGGGATGCTGATCTGTCATTACAACTGGGCAAAGCCAACCGTGAGATCACGGCTGGGTCCACCCAGCTGTCATTTGCGTGGAGATCAGATGCTTTCAGCTCTGCTGAGCCGCACGGCTGCCTTCAGGTGCTGTAGGGGCCATGGTAAATAGCCCGTACAGCAGCCCTTCGGTTCGACTGAACCAAAGGGCTCAAGCGGTTGAAGTGAACCGAAGGATCAGCCCGAGCTACGGCTGGTTCCTTTGTCTCATTAGCGAATAACCCCCTAAGTGTTGTGCACTCATGCAGTTGCAGATAGATTGCTTTAAAGCGGACCTTTTTCCCTTTGACTAAAATTCACATCAGCATACAGTTCTGCATGCTTACATGAAATTATCTTACATTCATTTTTCCACTTCCTGGCCCACTTTGGCACAAATTATGCAATGTGTCCAATCTTGGGAGCGTTACATCAGCAGAGCATTGATTTCTTATCTGTGATCTCATGAGATCTCAGGGAAAGGCATTTTTCTCCCCAGAGATGATGTTCATGGTCACATGTCCTAGTCACCTGTGCCAGAGTTCCAGGAAATAAAGGCAGATATACTAATCTGCCCTTAGTTAAAATGGCCACTGTGACAAGACTGGAGAAGAAAAGAGAAATAAGGTATGCAAAAAATACAAAGCCAGCAATTATCTAAGAGTATCTGTTTGTAGATTGTCATTACTAAAAATTTCTAAAGGTGTCTTTGTTGTTATTTTCAAGATATGGGTTAAGTCCCCCTTAAAATAAGACCTCTTAATACCAGATACATACTGCAGATAAATACCAACTAATAGTTATTTAATATTTTACGGTAATATTAAAGAAACATTTTAGGCAGGAAATACAACATTTTATTGAAACCTAACCCCCTGGTACAGTAGTATATCTATTTTACTATAATAATGGGCAAGAATATTTATAAACTAAGTTTGGGTCACATGACTTTTGCAGCCATTACAGTATGTGGATAGATACAGAGAGACTCACTATTCAATATGATGACTCTACATCAGGGGTGCCCACAAGGTCGATTGCGATCTACCAGTCGATCGCGTAGCGATCACTGGTAGATCGCCATGTCCTCTCCTCCCGCCGCTTCTCTGGATCCCCGCTGCTCTCCCCAGCGGGGATCCGAGAAGAAGTGAAGGAACCGGTGGTGGGGGAGGGCGGAGGACGGAGCCGCTGTCACAGCACTAATGCAGAGCGGTGAGGAGAGAGAGAGATGCTCGGCCAGGATCTGACAGCCGGCGCCTCTCTCTCCCCTCACTGCTCGTCCGTTCTGTCACAGCGGCTCCGACAAACCCCCCCGCGGCTCGTCGTATCCCCCGCTGCCTCTGCCCGGGAGAGCAGGGGGATCCAGAGAAGTTGCAGCCCCCCTGTGCGTGGACGAGCGGCAGAGGATCGGTACATGTCACTAGTATGTACCAATCCTCTGTGTAGGACAAACACTGGAGCGATCGGCTGATCACTCCAGTGTTTGTAAATAACTGGGGACACATAGTACTATGTGTCCCCAGTTATAAATGAATGAACAGGAGGTGATTTACATCACCTCCTGTTCATTCATAAGTTTCTCAATGGGGAGAAGCACTCTGTACAGAGGCTCCTCCCCATTCAGAAACAGCTTGATAGTAAAATATTTTCTTAATGAATGGGAAGCCTCTGTGCTTTCCATTCATTTAGAATAGAGACTGCAGAAAAAGAGATTGAGGACTTTGTGTCCTCAATTTCTTTTTCTATTTTAAAAGGGAAATATCAGGGGGCTTTTTAGACCCCTAATATTTCCCCGAAGCCCCCCCAAGAGTAAAAAAAAAAATACGAAAATTTTAAAAAAATTAAAATAAATAATGAAAATAAAACAAAAAAATAGTAAAAAATAAATTAAAAAAACGTTGTTTTCTTTCTCCAGACGAAAAATAGTGGGCGCCCCTGCTCTACATCATTACAGGGAAAGGGAAGCAATTAAGCTAGAAGTAAAGTGGAATGACGTGTGCCTGAAAGGTGAACCTTGTGTTCACCTTTATTATGGTTTAACAGATATTTTTTTTAATCTAACTAGTGAATTTCTAAATGTGCAAGCATTTTATATAGGTGAGACAAATATAGTTTATCTACTTCCTGTTTCAGTTCCTACACAAATGAAGTAATGTGCCAAAGCATTGCATCCTGGGAAGGTTACATCAGCAGAGCATTGCTAGGAAATCTCATCTGTAATCTCACGAGATCTCAGGGAAAGGCATTTTCCTCCCCTGAGATGATCTGCATGGTCACATGTCCTAGTCACATGTGCCAGAATTCCAGGAAGTAAATGGAGAGATAGAAATCAGCCGTTAGTTAACATGGCATGAATACAAAGCCTGCAATTATCTAGAAGTATTTGTTTGTAGATTGTCATTACTAAACATTTCTAAAGGTGTATTTGTTGTAATATTAAAGGTTTGGGTAAAGTTCTTCTTTAAAGTGTATGTTTTTTTTATTAGAAAATCATGGTTCTTTGCACTGCAGAATTGTGGTGGAGGGAGGTAGAATTGTCATATACATACTGAGCACTTCAATTTATGCATGGTAAACTGGTACACACAGGCACCTGTAGATGCTTTGTGTAACTCTATTGGTCCATTTTAGAACTTTAAACATGACTGGTTTGCTTTTAAGCTGAACTAAAGATTGAAGCATACTTTGCTGTAATTGCTCTCTCTCTATAACAGCCTAAGTGCCATAAACCTGTTTATTCCATACCTTAAATTAGCAGAAATATTACTCTTTATAGCTCATGACATCCCTGCCAAACAGGTGAGATTGCTATCACGGCTTGACACCAGGAGAATGGTAATGTAGTCACGTCTGTGGGTGAATCTGTGGGCGGTGACCCCTTTCATCATGCTGTGGGTAGATCAAAGCTAGGCGCTCTGCTGATCTTACTGAAACTGAAGGCAGTGTGATGTAAAAACAGCAGTAATGCCTTTACAGAACTACAAGGAACAGCAAACATGACAGGTAGCTGCTCCATCTGCAGAGAGCAGCCCCGGCTGATCTTGTAAAATGGAAACAGCTCTGCAGAGGTTTGACATGTTTAAAACATGAGAATAATGAGAAGGTTGCACATTTTGATGAATTCATAAACGTATTGGCAAAGGTAAGGTTGTGGCTTTCCACTTTTAGGATCTTACCTGGTCCACAGAGCTTAACAGTTTGTGTTTTTAAGAAAGGAAAACATTATTATACTACAGAAATATCATATGCTCAGAAAGTGGTATCAGGATTACTTATGGTAAAGGGGAAATTCTAAGTGGTCATTTGTAGCAGTGACTCTGCAACAACAATACCATTTAACAAAAAGTTACCTTTACTTTGTGAAGCATGAATGCAGGACAAAATCATTCCAAGAGTGACAATGCCTTTTTTGGGGTCTGCAACACCTAAAACACACACTGGGGTTATCAGAAGACTATTCAAGAACAGACACAGGAAGGCTGGCTAACCTTGATGTGCAGTTATGCTAACTGCACCGTGGGATTTATTATTAACAAGCTGCTAAGAGCAATGTAGTGTAATATTACACAAAAAGGAGCTTTCAGAACTTTGGTGACGACAGACTATTGAAAACTAACTAACTATACTTTGGGTCTCAGAACATTATTACCCTTTTTCACTATATTAGTTTAAATGCCAACTAATAGACAAACATACTATATGACCAACAGTTTATTGATACTTCACCATCTGACCTACTTTATGGCTAAAGGTATGGGGATACCCCCTCCGAATTATTAGGCTCACATTTTCAGTGAAGGATACTGTTAATGCTATAGCATACAAGAACCTTTTAGACAGAGTGTGCTTTCAACCTTGTAGTAACAGTTTGGGGAAGACCCTTATTTTTAGCATGGCTGATCCCTATGCACAATGGCTGATCCCTATGCACAATGCCAGGTCCATAAAGACATACAGTAGATTGATTAGTTTGATCTGGTGGAGATTAAGTGACCTGCACAGAGCCCTGGCATCACCCCTACTGAACATCTTTGGGTTAAATTGAAACACCAGGTCTTCTTGTCCAACATCAGTACCCAGGGCCATCTTTAATATTAATTGGACCCTGGGCAAACATTTTCTTGCCCCCCCC
>NW_017306344.1:2335862-2387197 GCF_000935625.1 Nanorana parkeri | reverse complement strand
TTCTGCCCCCTCCAGTTTTGATAAATTCCTCCCATGGTAAAATGTCCGCTTCCGTGCAAAGTCCCAATCAGTGACATTCCCTAGACTTCAAATTGTTTATTCCCACTTATGCAGTCAGGTATGGGAACCCCCCTAATATACATTGCGTGTTCCCATTCATTCAGTATAGCACACCCAATTCACATTTACAAAATATGTATTACTTTTCTATTTGTTTTTCTTTGGAGTCTACATGCAGCTTCCATCACTAAGTGCTTGATCACACCTAATCCAGTGTATTCCAGCTTGGTTAGTAACTGGAATGCACTGGATGGCATAATAAAATCCTCCAGCCAAACCTGAGATTATTAACCCTTCGGTAGTACAGACAGTCCTGTGCATCTGATCATGGGCTAATACACACAGGGTTAATTATGGTAACCATTTCTTCCAACCCCATCCCTAACATTACATACAATTTGGAAATATTCATAAGAATATCCAGCAAGTAAAAAGGTGAGCAGCAATGTTTATTGTTTAATCAGTTATGCTGTGTGATCAGGAAGCTGTAACACATATAAAATAGGATTTTATTCCAATCAGGTTGCAAAAAGTGGAAATGAACTTTAGCCTTTGCCCCATGAATATTGACAGACTATGTGACAGAGCTGGAAGAAAGTGATGACCGGGGGTTCAACCTGGGGACATGAAACACAGCTCTATGCTGGGACTGTCACCCTCTGTCTGCAGCAGCAAACCTTCCCTCAGTCCACCCCAGGACCGTCACTCTCTCTCAGGAACACTCAGTCCTCTCTGACTGTAACATTACCTCATAGCAGGCACCAGGTCTGAGGCTCTTTTCATCGTTAGCACTAACGTCTTGTCACAGGCATATGGGGAAAACACAGCCCAGGATGTCTCCCAGCGGGCCGGGGGAGGAGGGGGGAAAAGAAGAGCTGAGAACCTTGTTCCTGTGTCAGTGCCCTATTCACCGGCTACACTGTCAGCTCTGGGTGGGAACAGAACTGATTAACAAATCACTGCCAAGCTCTGCCCTCCTCTCCTGCACCTCATGAGGTACAGTCAGAGCTGGTTTTGGAGTCTGACACTCCAAGTGGTCAAGGGGCAGCTGCTTTGGGCACCGCAAAAATGACTGTGCCCGGGGCAACTGCCTTTTTTGCCCCATCTTAAAGACAGCCCTCACACTACCTAACCCAATAAATGCTCTTGAATGGCTGAATGGATGCATTTTCTTACAGATACTTTCAGTGGCTTAGTGGTCAGCAGTTCTTGCTTGCAGAATCCTGTCTTGGATTCTATCTGCATGATCCATGCATGTTCTCTCTGTGCATTGGTTTCCTACCATGCTAAAAAAACATGCTGGTAGGTTTCTTGTCCCTATTATGATATTCTACTCAGTGCGTACAAGATAGCTGCCTCACCTCTTATCTGCCCTAACACCAATTTGATCAGTGCTTTGAGTCCCTTAAGAGAAACGCGCTACATAAATTAGCAATAATAAACTGTGGGAAATCTTTCCAGAAGAGTGGAGCCTGCTATGGCTGCAAACAGTGGGGGTAATTCCACATGAATATGTATAGTTTTGGATTGGAATGTCCAATAAACGCATATAGGTGTAACGGTCAGGGCTCCACAAACTTTTGTCCATATAGTGTATATCCATTTTTTTGTTGCAACCTTTATTATTTTGATGTTTTTTATTCGTAGTAGTAGTATAACTATTGTTATAATAATTATGTGCCAGGGTTTACTGTTAAATGATGTCTACATTTTATATAACAGTGCCTTGGTCTTATATATGAACTGTGCACTTTGTTTCTGCAGCATATGAGCTCCAAGAGTGTCCAGACCCTGAACCTTTCTCACATGGTGTAGTCCGAGGTGCTGGCTACAATGTAGGACAGTCAATCTCTTTTGAATGTTCTCCTGGATATCAACTGATAGGTCATCCTGTGCTGACTTGTCAGCATGGCACCAATAGAAACTGGGATCATCCATTTCCCAGGTGTGAGGGTAAGTGTGTTAGAGCAGCTACTCCTGAATGTGCAGTTTCCTATACTGTATTAATATCTTGTATATTGCGGAAGTAGTTTATGAAGTTTAACTTCATAAAAACACAAACAGACTTATTTTATAAAGCATCCAAAAAACGGTATCAATATCTTGTGTTTTGCAGAAGTAGTTTATGTAGTTTACCTTCATAAAAACACAAACAGACTTATTTTATAAAGCACCCAAAATAGCACTTATGATGTTTAAAGTGTAGTAACCTATAACAACAAAATACATTTCAGCTCATTAGTTAGGGCAGTAAGGACAATGAAAGATGATTGTTGATAGGTTGCTTTAAATTACTGCAATTTAGTTATTTTCCTAAATGAAACAGATGTATAACAAAAAGAAATTAAATTGGCTATTTAAACTTTGGGAAAAGATACTCTTCTGAACCTTTGTAAAAGCTAACTTTAATGACTACATGTTTGTTTTTCCTTCTGCATGTGTTAAAATAACACGCTGAGTAATATTCTAATTTAGCAGTTTTCCTTAATGTAATGTATATGTAATTACTCGCAAGCTATGGAATTGATCCAGCTTAACGATGTTTTGCCAAAAGAAGGGACATCTGGGAAATGTTATACTCAGCCATAACTAGGTATTATTAGAGTGGGTTATTAGAAGAAAGAAAATAAATCGAAATGATAGGTTTAGAAAGAGAAATGATTAAAATGTACATAAACAACTCTGAAAGTTTATTCCCAATCAAATTAGATTTTTGACAGATTTTATTAACAGATTTTTCAGTTTTAAATCAAATGGCAAAAGACCCTCTTGGGTCTTTATTTTTTTTTCTCTGTCCTATTTCAGTAATGTCATTGCATCTGCTGTCTAACTGACACCCAGGACATTGTTGTTAACTAAACTTCCTGTTTTCACTCTCTGGGCTGCATACTCTTTACAGAGGTGTAGGGAGCCAGTGATGTATGGAAAATTCACTACAGAGAGGAGTCAGGATGTTCAGTTCTCTGTAATGTCCTACCCAAAAAGGTAATCTGCACACTACAACCTAAAATTAATCTTTTGACAGGAATTCCACTAGAAAATTCATTAAAATTATTGTAATGAATGATTTCATAGTGAAATACATGTTTCTAGTGAAGCCCTGCATATTTTATATATTGTATTTGTCTCATATCATGTTTGGTTAATTATAGAGATATTTTTGCAGCAATGTGGAATACATGTCTTTCTCTGCCTAACAATCAATCTCATTTTTGTATGTGATGATTAGTACCATGTGGAGGAAACGTCACAGCATTCAATGGCTCCATCTATTCCCCTGGCTTTCCTAATCAGTACCCAAACTCCCAGGACTGTTCCTGGATTATTACCGTCCCAGTAGGATTTGGTATACACATAAACTTCACAATTCTAGAAACGGAACCTCAGAATGATCACATCACCATCTGGTAAGCATCTCTTTGCATTATGTTAAAAGGTGTATCTAAAGTATGGCTATTATTGTTATATATTATATCCTATGATGGTTCTATCTCTGCATTAGATGGTGTTTGTAGCTCACCTACAACCACATTTACAATTCTCAGCATGGTCCAGATGTTTGGGGGTTGGGGGTGTCAAAGGTTCAGATAAGTGGCACATCACTTACACTGTCAATATGTGTGATGGACTTTACCAGGTGGACCCATATGTCTAAGGTTGGGCAGCAATACAAATGCCCAGTCATTGTTTACATGCCATTTTTATAATAATGTGGTTGTGCCCCTAAGGAATTTTCAGTCTATGAAGCTTATACAGGCAACATTATAGCCAGCAATTCTCAGGCATCAATTAAGCTGCCAGTATGTTCTTGTGTGCTGGGAGGAAAACAACAACAACCAAATTTACAGAAATCTACAGAAACATGTTGAGAACAAACTTAATGCACATAATGTCCACGGTGGTACTTGAATTCAGGAACCCAGTGCTGCAAGGTAACTGTGCCCATTGATTAGACACCATGCCGGACATCCCAAGTCTCGCGGATGTTTCGGGAGTCTCCCGCTAATAGATAGCGGCTCCCGGGAGAGAAACATTTACTCTAGCAGAGTAAACCTTTCCCTGCGATCTGTTTGTTTTTTTTTCTGACATCTGGGCCACCAGCCGCCATCAGTCAGAGAAAACAAAAAACAGCATAGAAATGCATAGCTAGATTGCTATTGGCTATTTCACATTGCAATAGTCAATAGCAGACTAGCTATTGCACCCGCCCACTGCTGCTGTCGATCAGCAGAGGGGGACCTGACGTTCTCCATCAGGCCCTCTTCTAGTGATTGACAGCAGCAGAGGGCGGGTGCAATAGCTAGCTTGTTATTGGATATTGCAAATCAACTATCCAAATGCAATCTAGCTGTTCATTCCTATGCTGGGCTTTTTTTTTATTCTGACACAGCAGCTGTCAGAATTGTACAAAAAAAACAAAACAGCAGATAGCAATGAAACTATTGCTTCCCGTGCTATCTGCTATCATTTTGCTCTCCCTGAGGACACCTCCCTGAAATTGCTTTTTTCAGGTTGGGATCCCTGCCATGCTGCCCAACTATTGACTCTCCAAATGTATATTCTGGTGTTGTTAAAACCTATTTAGAATTGTAAAAAATAATCAGGTATCTTGTTCAATTTAAAGTGACTCCAATTTCATTTGGCAACTAGCTCAAACAACTAGCTGTTTTCACAATATCCTTGGTGTATGTAAGGTACATTGTCTTTATGCCAAAAAAAGTGTTACATCTGTGTGAGCCTAGCCGTTTTTGGTTCCTCATTCAGTGGGGTAGCATGGCAAAGACCATTGGAGGTCGATTTCCCTCTGAGGGCCTGTCATGTGTCACTGCCAGGGTATTTTGTGACACAAGCCAGGAAATGCTTACCATTGCTGTAGAAATTGAAAATCTGGTGTTGTGTGTGTATCAGCTCACATGAGGCACAGAGCATTCTAATGTGAGTTTTGGACACTCTCCTGTGTATTCCTACTGGGTGTCAGTATTACTAATACATCTATACCAACCTTTAGTACATTTTTACTGGCAGGTTTACAGAGACAACAAGTAAAACAACATTGTCAAGAGTTATGGTTGGTTAAAAAAAGTTTAAAAAAAAGAGTGTCAAAGAAACACTCACATGGGTTTTTGGTTTAAGGGTTTGGTAGATGCTGGAGACCATTTTTTATATCTCCTGATTTTCTTTTGTTGAAAAAGCTGTGGATGAGATTTTGGGGTTGATTTCTTAAAGGCAAAGAGGCTGTGCACTTTGCAAGGGAATTTTCCCTTGGTTTAGTGAATATATTGAAAATTCACTTTCCAAAAAATACCCAATCCCATGCAAGAAAAATATATTTTTCCTTGCACATGATTGGATGATGGAAGTCAGCAGAGCTTCACCTTATTCACTCAGCTAAGGGAAAGTTCCCTTGCAAAGTGAATAGCCTATGTGCCTTTTGTAAGTCAAATGGCAGGGTGCCTGCCCACCCCGCAACAGGAGATGCTGGAACACATAAAGGTGGGAACTTGGAACACCCAAAATTCCAAGATGGACATGAACAAAGTCAGAAATGATGGCAGAAAGATCTCACTATTGGAGTAGCCAAGGCATGTAATAAGCCAACAGCTAATTCAGCCCATTGTCCACCTATAATTAAAATATTACTTTTGGGTAGACTAACCCTTTTTGTAGCATACCTCAGTATAAACGACTTCTTTATATTTCATGTTGTAGGATTAGTGAATGTTGGTTTATTCTGAAGTTGTGCACTAAAAATGTAAAGACTGTTCGAAAATCACATAGGGTTTCATAAAGCAGCACATTTGATGTGTCTTGACAACCTAATGCTGAGCCGCAGGAAGACTGTGAGATCCTACGGAGGTCTGTGGGATCCTGTCCTACTCTCTTCTAAGTTCATAGCTGGAATCTCTCAACCCATTTCTAACACAAGCACACACAAAGGATTCCTCCTGCAGAGCCTCTATACCTGGAATATCAAAGCAACTGCTAATCTTCAGCAGGATTCTCTGAATTATATAGCATGGACAGGGCACATAACCATTTAACCTTCCATGCAGTCTGTACTTGTTTGTACTTGTCTTAAAACATCAAACAGAATTTACCATTTACATTTGTTAAACTGGTCTAGTGTTGTTGTTGCTGTTATTATTATTATTATTATTATACTACTATGTATTTTTCATCTTTGCATAGCACGTACATTATTTAATTGATGTATATTATTGTAAAGCTTTTTTTTTAACTTTTCCTCATATTTTGATTGTATGAGGCAGTCCATAGTGTAGACTTTTCCCAGATTGCCTTGTTTGTAATCCAAGCAATTAACTCTAAGGCCTCGTTCACATCAAATGCAGTGCATTCTGGTCCAATTCTGGCCAGAACACACTGCCTCGCATTGCGGCCGACTCACTTTTTTTGTAGGGCAGGTGGTCGCATGGGATCGCAAGGCACATTATGCCTGCGGTCTTCTCCGGTTCAATCAAAATAGTGCTTGAAGCATTTTGATCGGACCGGACCACAAGCATAATGCCCTGCGATCCCATGCGGCAGATTGCATTGCGGCCGGAGGTGCTGGCTACGGTGCCATTCACTTCAATGGCCCGCCACGCCCCCTCCTGCCCCACAAAAAAAGTGAGCCGGCCTCAATGCGAGGCAGTGCGTTCTGGCCAGAATCGGGCCGGAACGCACTGCATCTGGTGTGAACAGGCCCTAATAGTGTCTCCCTATATTAGTTATGTCCAATTGTCTAAAAAAATGTTACCAATTGTTGACATACTAAAACTATGGGGTCTATTCACGAAGCTGCCGAAGTAGAAGTACTTCGGCTATTCACTCACTGCTGTTCGGGATCTTTAAGAATAGCCCGAACATCAGTAAGTAGCCTGCTGGAGGTTTTGCTCAGCCGATCCAGATGTTGGACTCCAATCTGCACTCCTTCTGCACTTCGGGTCGGAATAGACCCCTATGTATTGTATAACCTGATGATGTACTTATAATAAGGATAATATTCTTTGTTCACTTCAAATTAAAAGAAATAACTTTTTATCATGCTCGCTAATATCCCAAAAGTTTACATTTTTGTGAAGCATGTTATTGTTTTATTTGTAAGTTGCAACTAATCTAGCCTACTGTATGTAAATATGTGTTTCTTTTCATTTTTGTCTATCAAACGGTACCTCTTTGTGCCTGATAAATACTTGTGGGGTTTTTTTTTCTAGTGAAGGTCGGGCCTTGAGGTTGCTGATGGATAGTAGCAGGACAGCTCGTTAACACTAATTTAAAAAGCAAGTGAAGTTAATTGAAAAGGATGGGGGCACTGTCAAAGTGTCCCCAACGCTAGCACTGGAGGCCTGCATAGTAAGGATAGGACAGGAGGAGGCTGTGAGAGAGGACTCGTCTGACACTGACAAATTGCTCAGTTTTCACAAACTGTCAGTGCCTCTGACCTGAGGAATATTGTACGGCTCAGATTCTCATTTCTGCCATGCAACTTCTCTCTCTAATGCACACTTATATTATCTCAAATGTTACACAGTGTACAGTGTATGCTAGCATGTGTGTGTCTCTTTGGTTCCCCCATGATATTGCTTTGTCCATATTTTTTCATTTTCTAAGGCCAGTTGCAAACAAATCCCAATGTACGACTACATATGATAAACTGTGTTGGCAAAGGTATTACATTTTGTTCAATGAAAAGAAAAGCCAGTAGCCAGTATTTATATGTATTTGTTGAAATTGTAGTGGCAATAATAATAATGATCAAAGTAATTATATACCATAATGCACTTTGAATATATAACCTACTACATCACAGATAACTTATCAAAGTTTTGTCTTTTTGCACAATTTCGGGTCTAACAACCATCTTCTCCTCAAAGTAAAACGTTACATCATTGGGATGTTAGAGGTTTGCATGATTTCATAATTAGTAATGAAAACAAATAAAGTGTATATACAGACATTTTTAGCTTTGGATATAGTAGGGAAGGGTTAGAATTCATGTCAGTTTATATTTTTATGTATGTTTCCTATTGGGGTGATTTCCCTGGAGAAAGATCAGGAAGTGAGAGGAAGTTTTTGCAAAGTGATAGAAATTCCCCTCATAGACAATTATCATTGGAACACTACATTAGATGCAAAAGAGCTGCCCTACTGTTTTCTGCCCATGGCTGGGACAGCTGTACCCCAGAAGGATCCATAGAAAGCAATAGGTTGCTGGGCTTTGAAAGTTGTAGTACTCAGACTGCTCCCACAATGTCCTGCTCCCCGGCCATGAAGTGTGTTCTGATTTTGCAGTTTTTTGACTACATTATTTTTTTTTCTGTCTTTCAGGGATGGTCCCCAACAAACAGATCTTCAGCTAGGTGTTTTCACTAGCAGTGCTTCTAAAAGGTCAACCATGAGCTCATCCAACCAGGTCCTTATCACCTTTCACAGTAATGCAGCCAGTGGAGGGATCTTCGCTCTCTATTTCTATGGTAGTTGAAAAAATATGATTTGCATTACCAAAAAAGCACTGTTTGCTGCCTGGTTTAGATCTAATTTCTTACATAAAGTTCATGTCTGTTTCTCTTTCCCTTTCTTCCTTCCTGTCTCTCAAATTCTGTCTTTATATATTTACCCATGTCTAATTGGCAAGTTATAGACTGTGTGTTCTTTAAGATCTAGTTGAGTGTTACACTATTAAATCAGCACTTAATTGTTTCTTTGGCTTTGCTTTGGAACCAATGTTCCCTGTGACAGGATATCGACTTAGGAAATGTAAACCTCCAACTACAGTGCCAAATGGAGAGGTTCTTTCTGGGAGTGAAGAATTTCTAATGGGTGAGTATTCTCTAATACAAAAAAGTGTAGGTAAAACATTTGTTTTGTTACATTTGCCATATGATTTCTGCCTGACTTGAATTGTGCTTCAGTATTTTTTGCCGAGCATAATATTGTCTTCTGTTAGCCTACCCATCTAGTCTTCATTTCCACCTACCTGCTCTGTTGCTGCATTGGAAAAAAAGCTTCCAGATATGGGGGAGAATGTGACCAATCACGTGACCCAAAGAGAGTCACAAGGGGGGCAGTGACAAAATCTACCCTGGTAAGCTCTGACAACAACCAACATCGGAGCTTACCCAGGGTGCATTCCTGCAGTGGAGCGGTGGTAAAGAGAGCATGATTGGTGAATATACAGTAACTTGCAGAGGGGAGGAGGGATGACATCTTATGAGGCACTGTCACTCTGCTCTGAATGGGCAGGTGGCAGTGTTATGTAAAATAATAGAAAACATTTACAAGCATGTAAAAATATAAAAGTAGCAGTAATAATTACTTTAAAGTATACAATACAGTGATTGAAAATATGTCCGCACTGAAAATGCAATATGCTTTTCCTTCATGTTAAATGTGGGATTACTATAGGTAACAGGCATTTGTCTATGAACCAATGCAGCAAGAAATCTAATCATTTACTGCCGGATGCAAATATATATATATATTTTTTGTTATACAACTTACGATAAAGCATGCTACCTTAATATGAATAGTAATAATGAGGCGAAATACTTTTTTGCTATAAAGTTGAGGTAACAATGTGATCTGTTAGTGGGTACCTTTCAGTTACGGTTTCCTTCATAGAACTCAGAAAGGTAGTGTTCATTATAATCACAAATGAACATATTACACACTGAGCTATTATTGTGTTTATTTTATTCTGTATTATTACATCTTCAATTACACCTCTCAAACAAATAGAAATACCAGCAACACACAACATAGCAAATAGCAAGTTAACAAACATAATTACATTGTTTCTTTGAAGTAGAGTTATATCTAATTCCATATTGTTAATTTCTCTGTATGTTCCCTAGGTGACATTGTGCGCTACAAATGCCTCCCAGGATTCACGTTAATAGGGCCTGAAATGTTGATTTGCCGTCTGGGAACACACCTGCAGTTTGAAGACCCTCCTCCCACTTGTGAAGGTGAAAGTCTGTTTCTAATGAATATAATCATTATTTTAGAAATCTCTCTTAAGGTGGCCATACACTGTACAACCATCGCAAGACCTTAGTCTTGCGAGGGTTGTAAAGTACTTAAAAAAACGTACGATCTGCCCATCTTGGACAGGCAGATCGAACTTGCGATGACTGCAATGAGGGGCGGGCTTGCGAGGACGGCAAACGCACACCGGCCCGTTCGTCAGTTGTCGAACAAGCAGGCCACTCACTCGCCGAGAATCGTACGATTCCCGGTGGGTTTTCTAGCCTGCTTGTTCGATGGAAGACGTGCAACCGTACAGTAGAAACTATCGCACGCCTTCCATACACTGTACGATTTTCGTACGATCGCGGGATTTCCCGCGATTCTCGTACGAGAATCATACAGTGTATGGGCACCTTTAAGGTGCCCACACACCTTGCGATAATCATACGATAACCGTGGGAAATCCTGCGAACGTACGATTATCGCAAGGTGTGTGGAAGGCGTGCGATAGTTTCTACTGTACGGTCGCGTGACTTTTATCTCAGGAACATGTTCGAAAACCTGCCGAGAATCGTAACATTGTCGGTGGGTGTGTGGCATGTTCGTAAGATAAATGCTGTACGGGCAAAGTGCTGTCAGTCTAAAGGTGCCCATACACTGTGCGATTATCGCACGATAATCGCGGGAAATCCCACGATCGTACGATAATCGCAAAGTGTATGGAAGGCGTGCAACCATTTTTACTGTACGGTCGCACGTCTTTTGTCTAAGGAACATGCTAGAAAACCAGCCGAGAATCGTACGATCGGCTGGTGTTTAGCATGATCGTAAGATCAATGCCGCACGAGCACACTGCCCGTTCAGCATTGCGGTCGTCGGAAGCCCGCCCCTCAGCGGGGCGGCTTGTGATTATCGCAAGTACGATCTGCCTGTCCAAGATGGGCAGATCGTACATTTTTTGAATTACCTTACAGCCATCGCAAGACAAAAGTCTTGCGATGGTTGTAAGGTCTGTGGCCAGCTTTAATCTAAATATAGAGTGTATTCCAAAACATATATAAACATGTATCACACTTATTTACAGTTGCATACAGAAAGATAAAGATAGGTTGATGCAGTTTAGTAGAAGGTCAAATACAGATCAGAGGAAGGTCAACTTCAGGTGAAATGAATCTGTCAATCAACTGTGAATCATCTCAGATGAGTTTCAAGCTGATCTGAAATGCAAGTAGAATAATTATAGAAAAAAGATGCATTAGCCCATCAACACTAGCCCAAAGCCTGCCCACATAGGCCCTAATGCTCCTGTCTGCTCATATAGTAAATGTAGCACTTTCAAGCAGGTATTTGTCATAACAACCAATAATTTTGTCAGTGTCTTATGCAGAGAAAGTTATCATGTTATTGGTGTCTCTTAGCAGAAACTATTCCATTAGTCAATGTTTCAGCGTAATGCTGTAATGCGATTTAAACCGGATGTTTTCTCCCTTTTACAGTACTGTGTCCAACTAATGAGATCCTAACTGACTCAACTGGAGTGATTCTAAGCCAAAGTTATCCTGGTACATACCCCCAGTTCCAGACCTGTTCCTGGCTTATAAAAGTTGAGTCTGGGTATAATGTGACACTCACTGTGGAGTACTTCCTGAGTGAAAAACAGTATGATGAGTTTGACATATTTGATGGTAAGTAATGTCTTAGCTTGCTATTGAATTGCAAACCACTGGTATGCAAAAGGATAAAATGTATTATATAATGCAACTGTCTAAAGCTAGATTGCATTAAACAAAGTGGTAGTTATCCCTGTCACTAACAAGATGTTGAGGTTTTTATTTCAAACTTTTCTATTGCCCCCAAACAAAAATATATTGTTTTGCACATTTTGGATATTACGACTCTTAATTCGTTTTTTAGTCTGTTATTTTAACACCCTCCACAAGATGGATTTTTGGAGGGTGGCTACTTTTGTTCCCCATGGTTCCTGTGTGTATTGTGAAGTAGCCACTGCTCCAAGCTCGCTTCCTTGATGAACTACAATCTAAATACAAATTTGAGACTGTAGTCCATAACAGGATCTAATTTGAAGAGGTGGCTACTTTACAACACACACCGGGACCATGGGGAACAAAAGTAGCCCCCCTCCAGAATCAAATACAGTGTCAGCACCAATTCAGAGATGTATTGAGGATTTACAGCTGAGTGATACACAAAAAAGATAAATTTTTCTTAATAGTTAAGGTATTTGAATGTGTTTTATGATTCAACTCCTGAGTTATTTTCTCTTTAAAGATGAACTCCAGGCAGATATAAAAAGCAAAAGAATAATGTATGTATTAAATAGATATGTGTATTGTATATTTTAATTAACCTAGTTTGGGTATCTGAATATTGTCTTGATTTTAGCTTCTACTATAAATCATTGCTTAGAGAGGGATGGCCAGCACTTGGAGCCTATCCTGCTCTGGTGCAGTGCACGTGTGCTTATAGTGAACATGCAAATAGAAGGACAAACTAGAGTGATCAGACTGATGACCTAAACAGTGAGCTGCTTCTTCCTCACTGTCCAATCTGCAAGTCAAGGGTGTGTTTGAGTACTGTGATGCTGTAGCTGCAGTTGAAGTCCCAGACAGATGGCTATACAAGACTGGCTTTTGAAATTTAGAAATCTTTTGGCAGGTACACACACACACTGTGTGTGCAAAATTGTGAATGGAATCCCCCCTCCTGGCCCAATCAGCCAGTCAACTGATTAGACGGGGAGGGGGGTGTCAGTCACAGCTTTGTGCAGACTTGTTAGACTTGATTTGCACCAATCCCTCGAACATCACTATTTTTCTGTTCCCAAGCCATTTTAACAACATATTATCTGTGGACATGGTGCTTTCTGTGTTCTACAGTAACTTATGCTAAACCATCCTAGGATTAAAGCACCTCTTATGAAAGAGACTTCCCACAGCTTGAGTGCTTGCATGAATACTCTGGATTTGGCTAACTTGCCAGATTTGGTGTTTGACTTGTTCCAAAAATATATCTTCCATAATGTATACAGCAGGGGAAAGCATCCTCCTCTGTTAGACAAATTGACTCGAAAACTCTGTTTGAAATCTCAGAAGTCATCCTGCATCAAAACCTACATGTAGGTACTAGGCCTGATAGAAACCGTCCCATACACCCAGTTCCACACAAGATTATTGAAGAAGGCAGTTTGTTTAAAATGGGAAAATGTCCTTGCTCCCTTTACAAATCAATCTGTTTTTCACTGTTCATCCACTGCAACAAATTCCCAAAACTTAATAAGTTGGGGAGGTGCTATCACTAGGATACAATAGTGTATGTTTCCCAGATTCTTTGCTGGCTGAAATTATTTGTACCTCGTTGTCAGAGGTACCTCCACACAGCTATCACTTGTACCTATTTTTGGGTGCAGTCCTGATTCATGAATTTCAAACAAGTCAAAACATGTCAAAAAAGGGTGTGATTACACATAGACACAAGACCAGAGCAGTGCTTACAGAGATTGGTGCTGGGACATGAACTTGTAGTGAGGAGAATAAAGAGAAAGAAAGTATACACACAGTGAAATATAACTAAACATTTGTGACATTGTTTTTCCACAAACATTTTGTATACATCATAAAATACATGCCTTTGCAATGTATAAGGGATTGCTTTGTTTTGTAATAGTATAGATAGTGTTAGAGGAAAATGGAAGAGAAAATAGGTCATATGGTTTTATACTAGTCTCCTAAGAAGTTTAGTGATAAGAGGTATTGCTGAGATGAGTCACACAGTAGATCACACAGACTAGAGGGGTCAAGTGAGAATTTCTTAAGTCTAGGGGTAATTAGACTAAGCTATAGGGAGGAGTGTAAAATGCCTTTGGAAAGTGAGATTAATTGGATGCTTTCAAGACTTTATTAGTTGGGAGAAGTAAAAGTTCAGAACTTCTGAGAGAACAGGGTCAAAAGAACAGTTAATTATGTGACAACTGAAAATTAGTGTGGCAAATTCTGTTCTCGTTCAAAGAAAAAGGGGACAAGAAGGGAATGCAGTTAGGTGGGAGATTTAACAGCCCTTTTTAAGAAATATAATTTGCAGGCAGCCTTGTGTTTGTAGTGTTTGCTAAAGTCTTCAGCACCTAGAGCATTATTAGGTCACTCTGGATAAATAATGGGTCTTTCAAAGTGTAAAGATATACAGATTTTACAGGAAAATAAACATGTTTTGCAAAGCATACTATACTTTACAAAAGTTATATCATCTGTCTATGTTAACCCATTTCTGGTCTGATCATTTTTAATAAAAGAAACGGTGCAGGAAAATTATACAGAAAAAAAATGTTACAAAACAGAGACAAATAGTTATAGAGTATTCAATCTGTAATTGCACAGAAAACTGGCTTAAAGACCGTATTCAGAGAGTGGTGATCAATGATTCGTACTCTGAATGGTCTGAGGTGGTTAGCAGTGTCACCCAAGGTTCAGTGTTGGACCCCTTACTGTTTAATCTGTTTATAAATGACATTGGTGATTACAAGTATTATTTCTGTGTTTGTAGATGACACCAAGTTATGTAGTGGAATACAGTCCTTACAGGATCTTACAAGCAGATCTGAATGCACTGTGTGATTGGGCATCTATTTTGGAAATGAGGTTTAATGTTGATAAATGTAAAGTTATGCACTTGGGAGCTAAAAACATGCATGCCTCATACACTCTGGGGGGAGTATGTTGGGGGGAGTCAATGGTGGAGAAAGATCTGGGTGTTCCGGTAGATCATAGACTCAATAATACCATGCAATGTCAAGCCGCAGTTTCTAAAGCAAGCAAAATACTTTCTTGTAATAAGAGGGGTCTAGACTCCAGAGATAGAGACATAATCCTGCCCCTGTACAAAGCATTAGTAAGACCTCATCTGGAATATGCAGTTCAGTTTTTGGCACCAGTTCACAAAAATGATGTTGTGGAACTGGAGAAAGTGCAGAGAAGGGCAACTAAACTCATAATAGGCATGGAGGAGCTCAGCTATGAGGAAAGATTAACTGACCTGAATTTGTTCTCTCTGGAAAATAGGCAACATGAGCACCATGTATAAATAAATAAATGGTCCATCTAGTGAGCTTGGTGCCAAATTATTCACTTTAAGGTCACTGCAAAGCACAAGGGGGCACTCTTTGCATCTGGAGGAAAAGAGGATTAACATTTGCATACAGAAAGGATTCCTCACAGTTAGAGCTGTGAAAATGTGGAATAGACACCCTGAGAAGCTAGTTTTAGCTAGCTCAGTTAACTGTTAACTTACATTTATTGTTAGCTTTCCTCTTCTTATGGAGATTTCTGCCCCCCCTCACCCCACCCCTTTCTTGGACAGTGTATTGTGTGTAAAGGCAGAGCTGGTTTTTACTGACCATACTACAATGGGTGACAGAGAGGGGGGGGCAGCTGATTACAGTCTGCAAAATACCATATAGTCACTTGCAATCCGTTAATAGATAGCAGTCAATCTTTATTGACTGAACATGATGTCACATACACATAGCAATTGCTTTGTGTATGTAACATCATATTCAGTCAATAAAGAAGATTGACTGCTATCTACGAACGGAGTGAGAGTGACTATATGGTATTTTGGATTTGATGTGCGGAGACATTCGCTGTCACTTTCGGCACCCCCTAGTTTTCATTTGGGCTTAGTCCGGTAAGGAGTGCGATGGGATCTACTACATTCTGAATCTGATTACAGTCTGATACCCTAGTGTCTGACTGAATTTCCTGTGGAGAAAATTTAGAATTTTTAGGCTTCAGGCCTAATAAAACCTTTATTTAAAAAATGAAGGAAGCCTGCAATGTGAGTCATGAAAATGTGCACACATATGCATCCTCACTGCACCTCTACATTACTAAGGTGGAAATAGACTTTAAGGATGTTCTTCGAAGGGGGCTGCAAACTGCCAGCCTCATGATCTACGTACAGCCAGCATAGCTAGGTTAGTGACCTGAAGGCTCAGCAACACACTACTTTTCCTCTTAAAAACAAGTCCAGAAACATAGAATGGCAGTGCCGCATAAAGCAACAATATTGATATAGTTCCTAGTGCTGGCTCTGTCTCTCCCACACTGGCAGCTGCTCTGCAGGAGATCATGGAAGGCTTATATACAGGCAGATTCAGTTACTTGCAGTAATTATATTTAAAAAGCCTTTTAAAGATATTGTAATGAATAACTAACTGATTTAAATTGTGCGATTATATCTGCTGGAGTTCAGCTTTAAACTAAACCTCAAAGTAAACATAAATATGTTATTGAAAATACTTAGCTTAGTAATGTGTTTTTAACTACATTTGTTAGTAATTTCAAACTGTATTTCAGCTTTTTCTGCATGGCAATGCAATAATATGATATGAAAAGTATTATAAACTAGTCCAATACATTTTGTTAACTGACTATAGCAAACTAAAATATTTTTCAGCATTCTGCTGTTTGCATGTTGCCACCTGTCCTGTTGAACAAGCTTACAGTTTTTAGTACCCACGTCTCCATGTAAAAATTTGATTGTGCATGGCCAACTAAATAAAAACATCTCAAGCCAATCTATCCTGCACAATATGACTGTTAGTTTGAAAATTGTTGATTGATATTTGCAGACATATATCACCATTTAGTGCATGACATTTGTCTGGTTAGTGTATGTATAAAGTCACTTGCACTCCAATAGAATTTCAAGTCAAGAACGGTCTATTGACTCGATTGCTATCACATCATATAGCGACGTTTCGGAACAACAGCGGTTCCTTCTTCAGGCTAAACAGATTCTGGATTGCAGAGGCATCTGCAGTCACTTTGGCACCCACCCGTCTCTAAGGGTATTGTTATTCGGTCAGGAGTGCGATGGGTACACTGGATTTTGGAATTTGTCTGGTTAACTCTCCTTCAGCTCTACTTTAATGTTTGCTCTTCCTAGGTCCATCTGGTCAAAGCCCACCGCTTACCTCATTAAGTGGCAACTATTCAGCTCCCATGACTTTCACCAGCACTGGAAACAAGGTTCTTCTCCGCTGGCTGTCTGACCATGCTTATAGTCGGAAGGGTTTCAAAATACGATACTCAGGTAAGAATTATGAACTAAGCAGCTTAGATATGTGTAGTGACATGCATATATTTTTTATATATAATAAAAGCTGATCTAGCTATATTATGTCTGATATAAAGTCAAGCCACATATTAATTCACTGTATTTACTTTTACTATTAAGGTTACACCTACTAAATCCAGTGTGGTTTTATTTGTCAAGTACCTATTGGCAAGTTCATTAATGCCATCATCCTGTATAGATAATAAACGTATTCCAAACAATTGTTTATTTTTGTTAATGACTAAAAAAACACCTGAAATTAGTATATTTATAAAACAGTGAGTGGGACATTCACAAGACATCCACTGCAGGTGTATTTCCCTGATGCATGGGCTTTTAATAACAGTGATTATTTCACCTGCAGTGAATGTCACATTCACTGCTTTATAAATATTTCCCTTTGATGTAGTATATATTTCTTATATTAGGTTTTTAAGCCCCTAATAAGAATTAACTTTAAAATTTAGAAGTACCTTTGTGGTGCATGTACACATGGGTACATAAATAAATATATGTAATTCAATCATATGAAATTTTCAGACTGAAACAGAAGTAAAATAAATTTGTCAAGCTGAAAAAGCCGAAACTGAAAACCAAAAACAAACTTTTTTTCCCAACCTTTTAAAAAATTTTAAAATTAATTGTTATTTTTTAATTATTTTATGTATTTATTTTTTCACTCTACTGTTGGGGGCTTTGTGGAAATATCATGGGTCTAAACAGAGTCCTCACTCTCTTTTTCTACAGCCCCTGTTATGAATGAACAAGAAGCCTCTATACTGAGTGCCCCTGTCCAATCATAAACTGTGGAGATAGTATCAGTTACTATATCCACAATCTTGAATGAACAGGAAGTGATGTAAAGCACTTCCTGTTCATTCATAACTGGGGACATAGTAAGCATACTATGTCCTCAGTTATTTATAAACAGCAATCAGTTCTGATCACTGAGACCTTGTAAGCTGCTCTCCATCCTGACTCACCTGTCACAGGAGAACAAGCAGGGTGGTGTGAGAGGAGGCCTCCTGTGACAGCTGACAGCAGGGGGGTATTAGAACACAGCCTCTGTTCACTATACTTTTTGGTCAGAACCCAGTCTTAGCTAGGTCCTAGCAAAGACTCCTTTACACTCTTCCCAGCCTCTCACTACTACACTATATTAATCAGGTGTGCAAGGGTGTGCCCTGCTATTCCCCTGTCTACTGCTCAACAGACCATGCCCTTGACCAGTTGGGGCTGTCTGTCACTATATATACTGTACTGGATGACAGGGATGGGTCCTGGAAGGTCGGTATGTGTCCCCTCTATTTGGGTTGTGGTTCCTTTAATGGGAAACAAAGTGTTCAACGGCCAGGCAGGAGGAAGTGTCTAGAAAAGACAAAAAAACTCCACAGAACCTGTGGTGGAGTTGGAGTAGCACAGGTGTGTGGAGAAAGTTGAGTGAGTTGCTGAACAAGACTGGGTTTTGCTGAGAACTGTTTGTTCTGTGGGAAGTTACCAAAAAGCTTCGGGACTCTGGTGTTATACCTGGTGTTAAACAAACTTTATTTTATTATTTGCTGAAGATAAGCTATTTTGTTGGATTGCCTTGGATAGCTGCCTTTACAAAAATAAAGACTGTTCCTGTGTTAAGAAAAAAACAGCTTTGGGACTGATCCCTGCATGCTTACCATTGTGCTATGTCCCCCAAATATCACAATATATTTTATTGTACAGTATATATTTTGTATATATAATTACAATCCAGATTGGGGATGGTATCTTCTCTTTTTCTAATTTCTGCACAATGGCTTCCTACATTTTGCATGGAATATTTTTGGATAACAGCATTTATGTGATGATTAAGGAAGAGTAAGATATTGCGGTGGAGCGGTTGCTTTCTTATGAGGTTTAAAGATTGACAGATTCACCTTTCTGTGAACTGTCAGATCTCCAGAAAGATGGCCCCTTAATAATATCACATTGCCCACCACAGCACTCACTGCTGACACCTTTTTGGGCAAAGGACTGAAAAATGTATGCAAATGTGTGCTTCCTGTTCTGGAAGAAAATATGGACCGAATCCCAGAAAACTGCGGGAGAAAGCTCTGCATACTGAGCAGTATTTAAAAAAAGATATCATTTATAAAATCAAGTTATCTGAAAACAATTAAATATGGGAATTTTTGGCACAAGCCTAACATAAAATAATTAACACTGTAATGAATTATTTGAAAAAATGCAGATTAGATGTTTGCATATTCTGTCGGATTTTTGATCTTGTGTACTATTCAGTTCCACAATATCATCGTGTCACCTTACATTAGTGTGTTACTATGGAGGCTACGCCACACATATTTGTCTTGTGAATATTTTTGCCAAATAGATGTATTTGTTTTATAGCATACTGCTATTATGTTTCATTTAAATAGCTAAAATACATGAAATTACATTATTTATGCTTTACATATCGCTCATGTTTTATGTTGTTACTTCTTATGTATTTCTATTGCTTAAAGTTTATTTCCAATTTCCCAGCCAAACTGGGATAACAGCTGTTTGATATTTGTTACATGTTCCCATTCACATAGTATAAGCTGAAGAAAAAAAATACATCTTGCAGTTTAAATTGATTTTACTTGGGTTAGAGTTTCTTGGCTTCCTAAGGGTTAAAATTTCCACTCACTTCTTTGTAATGGTAGGAGGGGGTGTGAGGGGTAAGGGGTTTGTTTCACCATTTCTCTACCGTGCTGACTCATTTCATTATAATTTGTAAAGTAGATTTAAACACTGCCTGTCCTAACAAAGGGTTCAAGGATTGTAACCCTGGCTTATGCACTGTATGTTAATGAGATAAACACAAGCCGCACACAGCAGAAGGCGGGTGCAATAGCTAGTTTGCTGATGGCTATTGCAAATTGAAATAGCCAATAGGAATCTAGCTGTGCATTCCTATGGGGGTTTTTTTTTTTAAATTATTCTGATGGCAGCAGAACCACCCGGCCAATAGAAAACAGTTGGGCAGAGCTAGCTGTCATTACTTGCTCCGCCCAATTATTTTCTATTTTATTTTTACTGCCTTTTTAACTGTTTTTTTATTCTGCTCGGTACCACAGAGGTACCGAGCAGAACAGCTATTCATTCACTGCTGTTCGGCATCTATGAGAATAGGCCAAACAGCAGCGAGTAGCCTGCCGGAGGTTCGGCTTAGCCAATCCAGATGTTGGATCGGCTGAGTCAAACTCCTTCGGCACTTTGGGTCGGCCGAACATGCTGAGCATTTTCAGCCGAACTGAAGCCAGCCGAAGCCATCCAATGTACGGCTGATTTCAGCCTATATATGGCTGGAATCAGCCATACCAGCCTGAAGTGAATAGCCGAACATTGTTCGGCTCACTTCGCTTCGGGTCGGTTAGTCACTCGGCTGCCTACGGCAGCTTAGTGAATAGACCCCCTAGATCAAGCCATTTTGCCTGCTGCAAAGCAGCACCTCAAAGTTGAGAAAAATTAAAATAAAAATATGTTTCATTATGCTTTGTGAATGGGAACAAATAACAAACATATATAAGGGTTTTGACTGCAAAAATGGAAATCTAGCCCCAAAATTATGTTTTCATACCAGCACAGTACACCACCCAGAACCATAATTCAGTGTCAGTATCTACATACTGGACTAATATGCATCTATTTCCTGGACTAAGGTGCTTGCTCATAAATCAAACAATCATGTAAAGCTAGTTCCTTTGCAATAGTAATACAAAAAAATAGTTTGTGTTTAAAAATGAGCCAAGTTGCACAGGTACAAGGTACAAGGTACGACGGACCGGAACCCGACATGGAGCCACTCGGACCGGAACCTGACGCGCTCGGACCGGGACCCGACAGTCAAACACAAAAGGGTCAAAAGCAAGTTTACAACAAAGTTGACAGGAACAGAAGAGCACATATTGATATTGCTACCATGGTACTCACTGTTACAGCAGACCTTGCAGTACAGGGCAAGGTCTGCTTATTTTGTCCGCCTCCCTCTCCTTTTAAAAAATTATCCCATGTTACTAGGTAAAAAATGTGCCCATAAAGAAAAAGTTAGATTTATACATACCTTACTCTCATCTTCTGCATTGCTAGGCGTGACATTGCTGTCCTGCATTTTACTTCAAGGCTTGTTTTCATTTAAGGATTGGGAACCTATTACTTGTGGATGATTATCTCCCAATGAGCATAGAGTATCCAGCCCAGTTAGGTACATTTAAAGGAAATAAATAAGGATTATACTATATTATATAAATGGCTGGTAGGATAGAGTATAAGAACTTTAGAATGTGTACAGAGTAATGTCCCCTACACCCGTCCACCAAGCTTGGAATAGCAAGAATCCCTACTGCTCTGAATTTAGAGAGAGTATAAAAAGTCAGCTACAATGAATCATTTATAATATACCAAAGGAATAAGTGGTGCCTCTTATATGATAATTCCTCAATGGTTCTAGTGTTTAATCCCCATGGAGTTTTTTTAAGTGAGAGCCAATGGAAGTCAAGAGAAAAAAAGATGTAATACTGTTATTGTGAAAGACATTGATACTTTGTGGAATTTGGGACTGGTGAGTGTGATGTACCTGTAAATATAAGAATAGATCATTGTTGAGAAGATCAAACTTTTTTCCTGGTTGCTGTAAGAGTTTAATCACTAAGGGGTCTATTCACTAAGCGGCCGTAGGCAGCCGAGTGAAAGACCGACCTGAAGTAAAGTGAGCCGAACGGTATTCGGCTATTCACTTCAGGCTGGTACGGCTGATTTCAGCCGTATATCGGCTGAAATCAGCCGTACATCGTGTGGCTTGACGTGGCTTCGGGTCAGCCGAACATGCTCAGCATGTTCGGCCGACCCGAAGTGCAGGAGGAGTTCGACTCAGCTGATTCAACATCTGGATCGGCTAAGCCGAACCTCTGGCAGGCTACTCGCTGCTGTTCGGTCGATTCTTATAGATGCCGAACAGCAGTGAGTGAATAGCCGAATGTCGCTGAGCGGCATTCGGCTGTTCTGCTCGGTCCCTTAGAGCAGTGGTCCCCAACCCCCGGGCCGCGGACCGGTACCGGTCCGTGGATCAAATGGTACCGTGCCGCGGAATTCGTATCGCCTGACGCCCGGGACATGTAGTTCCGGGCGCCGGGCAAGTGCTTTTTACACTGTTTTTTTCTCTTAAATGAGCGCCGAGAGCGGGGGGGTGCCGAGAACAGGGGCGGAGACGGAGCGGACAGAGCTTGAAGGGCGGGGACAGAGCGGGGGGTGTGGAGTAGTGACAGGCTCTGTCACCTCCCTCAGCCTCTGTCCTCAGCAGCTGCTGCTCATTCCTGTCACACAACACAGGAGTTCTAGCAACAGTGCCTGCTAGAACTCCTGTGTTGGAGGTGACAGGTTGAATAGAGTGTACCTGTCACCTCCAAATGTTATCACACAGGGGATTTGTTAACCCCCGTGTAATAGCAATACAGTTAAGTTTAAAAATAAATAGTTAAAAAAAATATTAAAAACGTAACAAAATAAAAATGTAAAAAATAAAAATAATAAAACAAAACAAATAAAATGTTTCCAAAGTAAATAAAAATTGAATAAATGAAAACCAGCCCCGCTGCCCCCATCTGCACGCGAATAAACGCGCAGTGTTTTCAACTGCGATTGTGTGCAACCACACGGGCAGGGCTGTATTGCAGCAGGAAAATGTTCAATCTGTCTGGCACGACTGTGGTGCCATTAGAAAATAATGGCACTGACAGCACAAATTAAAATTATTAAATCAAAACAATCTAAATTATAAACAATCAATGTCCCCCCCTCAGCGGGCCACGGTAAAATTATCAAACGTTGACCGGTTCGCGGCGATAAAAAGGTTGGGGAGCACTGCCTTAGAGGGACCGAGCAGAACAGAAAAGTAGTAAAAAAAGTTTTGAAAAAATAAATAGAAAACGATTGTGCGGAGCTAGCAATGACATCTAGCTCCGCCCAACTGTTTTCTATTGGCCGGCGGTTCTGCTGCCGTAAAAAAAGAAAAGAAAAAAAAAACTCTCCCGGGTGCTCTAGGAGTCTCCCGCTCCCGGCCACCCAGGAGAGAAACACTGTGTTTTCTTTTTTTGTTCTTTATTCTGACCCGGAGCCGTGTCTGAATAGAAAAAAAAAAACCTTTGCCCATAGGAATGCATTGCTAGATTCCTATTGGCTATTTCAATTTGCAATAGCCAATAGTAAACTAGCATTGTACCCGCCCTCTGCTGATGGACCTGATGAAGAACTGCAACAGAGGGCGGGTGCACTGCTAGTTTACTTTTGGCTATTGCGAATTGAAATAGCCAATAGGAATCTAGCAATGCATTCCTATGGGCAAATTTTCGATTTGAAAAAAAGCAGTGTATCTCTCCTGGGCAGGCGGGGGGCGGGAGACTCCCGGAGCGCCCGGGAGAGTTTGCTGTCTGGAGATCAGTGTCCCTGATTAGCTGGTAACCAGGGACGCTGATCTCTCTGCAAGTGGCCGGAGCCAGCTGTAAGATCACGTCTGGCTCCGCCCAGCTGTCAGAAGCAGACTGTCGGTGGCCAAGTTTGGGAGCTGTACGGGCTATTGTGAATAGCCCGTACAGCAGCCCTTCGGTTCTACTGAAACGAAGGGGTCCTGGGGCCAAAGCTAGCCGAAGGATCAGCCGAAGCTACGGCTAGATCCTTCGGCTGCTTCGTGAATAGCCCCCTATGTGTCCAAAATTGGAAGTTGATGGAAATGTAAAAGACAGGCATAAAAAGAAACATAACATTCTTTGATTTTCTCAGAGACAGGTGGAAGTGGCAAAGCAGTAACATACATGCCTTTATACACAGGATCACATATCTTATGGATTGTATTGCAATTGGTGTCAAGTAGGCAGTAGGCATGTGTAGCATTGCTCTCTGAGAGATAAACAGGACAATTAAGCTCTGCTTCTCTGTTATGAAAGAGTGAGTGATGAGATAGAGATGCTGAGAGGCATGATAGCATACAGTATAGTATGAGCAAAACAACATTCATCTAGGGTGTTTATTTTCTCATACAACCAATGTCAATAGCTTGATGTAAGGGTACAAATTGAGCCTGTCATAAGATATGTAGTATTTTAGGAAGCTTGTGACACAAGGCATGTTACCTTTTATGGAACTCTCTGGTAAGTGCTTGCCTTATCTTTAGCTAAGTGAAATTGGGGGATTTTTGAAAATAAAAAAAAAATGATAGATGATAGTATCTCCCCACTTGTAAGGGATGTTATGATTGGTCTTAGGTTGGTGCAAATTGATCAGTCAGCACAACACAAGACATCTCCTAATTTAATTTAAGACCAAAATAGTGCCAAAACTCAGATTATGTGAAGATTGTTTGCTTTTAATGTACCTGCATCATCTAGCATATTGTGGGTGTAGCATGGAGGCCCACAGTCTGCACTGTTATCCTCCACAAAGGACCTTGGAGTTGTACTCCTTTGTGGTACACTCCTCAGATCCATTCCTCTTTTCCTTATGGAGAATTTCACATAGGTTGACTCTAATTCTTCTGACCTGAAGAATTTTGTGAATCCATTTTTCCCAAAGGTAGTGTAAGGACAGGCTGTTTTTTGTTGTTGCTTTTAGTTCTGTCTATCACTCTCATTTTTTGTAATGCATGGGTTTATCCATTCTTTACCCTCTCCCTATTTAGGGCTCCAGTAGAATTCTTGAAATTATTCATTCACAGTTCTCTTTTCTTCCATTTTGGTCCCTTTTTGTCATGGATAGACTACCTGAACTTCCATTAGCTGAAGTGTTGGAGATTTCCTTTCTGAGCCTCTCTGCTCCTTACTTGAACTTGTCCAAATCTCCTTTCCCTGAGGGGCGCAAGGCTTCACCCATTTCCCTTTATGGTTAAACACTATTTAGGTCCCTTTCACACTGGCTTATTAGGAGAGGATCGGTGCACGGATCCTCTCCTGATCACAGCAGTACCGAGCGGATGTCACCACTGTGACATCTGTGTCCATACAGTTTTTTATTCCATCTTGCAATTACTGGACCCCATGTCTGTCTATAAGGAATCGGAATGTGTCCGTTTACATCAGATTATCCCCGATCCGGCACAATCAGGTCCGGAAAAACAGATCTCTGATCCGTTTGTTTTTCTGGACCTGGCTAAAGTCGGGGGTAACCGGGTGTAAATGGACGCCCATCCATTTACATACAGCTGCCCATAGACTTACATTGGGCATATGCCTTAAAAACTGACATGCGGACCCGATTGGACCGCCAGTGTGAAAGGGGCCTTACTGTTACTGGACTTATGTTTTTCTTCCTACTTATTTATCTTGACATTGTTCACCCTAATGTTGGTGTTGCACTGCTCCAGCTAACACTTAGTTGTCATTGCACAAATTGTAAACATTATTATGATGAAAAAAAAAAATGTCATATAATGATTTCTGAACATTAAAAGTAAAGATATATTTGGAAATTAATATTATTTTAAAAGTTAATAAATAGAGTTTAATTTGTTTCTATAGTTAGAATTGCTGGCTAGGATGTGTTTACTGATTTAAAAAAAATAAATGAAGATTTTGATTTGACCAGTTTTATTTTGTATGTATTTATTAGCTGCATACTGCAGTCTTCTACGTCCTCCTCTTCATGGCTCTGTACTTGGTCCCGTCATCAGTCCACCTGGAGGAGTTATTCGCTTCACTTGCAATCCTGGCTTTCGGCTCATTGGAATTAACTCTGCAATGTGCTTACGCCGTCCTCAGGGCTATTATGACTGGAACTCAGAGGTGCCATTATGTCAGGGTGAGTCTGCAGAAACAACCACTAAAATGCTCCTCAAATCAATACACAATCAAATGTGGCATAAACATTTCTTGTTAACATCAGTATAGACTTAAAGCACTGTGACAGCTCTAGCATGTTCAAATGTGCAATGACTTTTGTTTTTCCATCAGTTTGTTTTCTTTTTAATGTCACTGGCAACATGCTTTCCATTTCTTATAAATGAATAACATCCACCTACCAGTTAAATGTTGAAGTCAACTGCACCTGGTCTAATTATGGGATTGCGTTGCATTAAAATAAAAGGCCTGCCTCATAGGTTTTTCATTTGGCACAGTAAAAGGTAGTCTGAGAAGGACATGTAAGCCTCAGCATAGGTTCTGTTTTTATTGTGTTTGTATATATACTGTATATATAATAGTGTGCAAAAGTTTTAGGCAGGTGTGAAGAAATGCTGTAAAGTAAGAATGCTTTCAGAAATAAGTGTTCACACTTTATTTTTATCAATTAACAAAATGGAAAGTAAATGAACAGAAGAGAAATCCAAATCAAATCAATATTTGGTGTGACCACCTTTGCCTTCAAAACAGCATCAATTCTTCTGGGTACACATGCACACAGTTTTTGAAGGAACTCGGCAGGTAAGTTGTTCCAAACATCTTGGAGAACTAACTACAGATATTCTGTGGATGCAGGCTGCCTCAAATCTATCTGTCTCTTCATGTAATCCCAGACAGACTCGATGAGGTAGAGATCAGTGCTCTGTGGGGGCCAAACCATCACTTCCAGGACTCCTTGTTTACACTGAAGATAGTTCTTAATGACATTGACTGTATGTTTGGGGTGCTTGTCCTGCTGCAGAATACATTTTGGGCATATCACACACCTTCCTGATGGTAAGGCATGATGGATAAGTATCTGGTTGTATTTCTCAGTGTTGAGGAGACCATTGATCCTGACCAAATCTCCAACTCCATTGGCAGAAATGCAGCTCCAGACTTGCAAGGAACCTCCACCATGCTTCACTGTTGCCTGCAGACACTCATTATCTTACCGCTCTCCCTTTGGTGAACAAACTGCCTCCTGCTATAGCCAAATATTTCAAATTTTGACTCATCAGTCCAGGGCACCTGCTGCCATTTTTCTGCACTCCAGTTCCTATGTTTTTGTGCATAGTTGAGTCACTTAGCCTTGTTTCCATATTGGAGGTATGGTTTGTGTCTTGTTGCTGTGCTCAGTCTTGCCATGGTATATGGCCTGTGACATAAAACTGTCTTCCACAACCTCACCTTAGTAGCAGAGTTTGGCTGTTACTCACCCAGTTTTAAGCCTCCTACACAGCTGTTTCTGTTTCAGTTAATGACTTTCAACCTGCATATGAAATTGATGATCATTAGCACCTGCTTGGTATAAATGGTTAATCATAAACCTGACTCTAATCCTACAAAATCCCTGACTTTGTTTAAGTGTGCAAGTGTAAAGGTTCCCATACACCTTACGATTATCGGCCGATTTTCGCATGCGATCACGTTTTCCTCCGATATTCGTAAGGTTGATGGGCAGTGTACAACCACGAATACTGTACAATCGTCGACTTTTGACTATTCAGCAGGTTAGAAAACTTTGGTCGATTGTATGATTTTTCGCAAGGTTGGTGGCGTTTCCATATGTCAAAATTCGTACAATTAATACTTCTCATGCGCAAACTAAAATACGTGCGCTCAATTACCGCAATTCTTCCAGGTGGTTTTTTAACTACATCTGATTGAACCTTGCGATAATCAAGGCAGGATGGAGCTGCCATATGAAAATCGTACAGCGGTTCCATCATCGGACGAAAAGTTTAGTCCGATGATCGCAAGGTGTATGGGCAGCTTAAGAATTGATGCTGGTTTGAAGCCAACGGGTAGTCACACAAAATAATGATTTGATTTAGATTTTTCTTCTGCTCTATAACTTTGCATTTTGTAAATTGATAAAAATAAACAAAAAAATATATATTTTTAAAAGCAAGAAATCCTCCATGAGCACTGATAGGCAAAAAAATAAAGTTTTCACACCAGCTCACTCTAAATATAGGTCGATTTTTATTAATTCTAAATAACACATACAGTAAAAGGAATAAATTATGTTTATATATTTGTTTTGGGTACAATTTGAATATTTTCTGTTCCATTTGATTTGTGAAAACACACACTAGCAAGTGTCAGGGAGGTCTCTAGTTGGCTCAGGGTGATCACCCTCCCTCTTCCAGACTAAGTATTTTTGTATAGGAAATGACATAATGTAAAAAAAAATTCCAGCTGTACGAAACACATTTCATGCTTTCATTTAATTGCGTGTCTGGAGTTCTGCTTTAATCTAGAACATAGAAAATAAAACATCACTCCTAGTTTATATAAGAATAATCTGTAAAATATAGTAACCCATACATTCACATATGTTTTGGTGGCTGTAAGCAGATAACATATGAGATGTGACTGACTGCTGTACAGTTTTGCAAATCATCCTTGATGTTTGCAAGGCCTTGTTAAATAAATCCAGTGTTTGTGTGCACTGGTATCATTGAAACTGATCTCCAAGTACAACAAAACATGTCCTCATTATCCACTAACACTAGTAGTTTCTTACAAATTACTTTTAAAAATTTTCTTTCCCTTTTTCAGTTCTACAACATCATTACAGGACTGAAATATTCCTTTTTTTAAATGCTAGAGTTAGGAGTTTGCTGGACACCCTATGTAAACCAGCCAGCCTACAAATCCTATGAGCCCTTGGGCTGCCTGTGTGACACAGTATCTGGGTGTGCGGCACATTGGAACTATGACAGTGCCTTGTAATGAGCCAGTTCACCCAAGCCACTCAAAACTGTGACTGCCACACCCTCCTCTTGCCCTAATCAGTTGTGAAAAGGTGCACAAAGGGGCAGGGAATGCTCCCGCTGCAACTACTGCCACTGATTAAGCCAGGAGCGGGGAGGTAGCAGTTACAGATTTAAGCGGACTTGGGCAAACTCAGGCAAACTGGATTCACACCCAGCCCAGGTACATCTCTATTTGGAACACTGCTGAAATATTGTTGTGGCTGAGGAGCTTACCTGTGTGCTGTGCACTCCTCCTAGCTGCATGCAGTTCTTAGTGGCAGCTCTGTCTGCATCCTGCTAGGAGGTATGGGATTTAGGAGGAATATAGACATGAATAGAGGGATTTCTGAGAGCACAGGTCAGCAAATTGTTCTGCCCAGTGGAATCAAGCATCATGAGATTACCCCTGCTACAGCGGGTCTTAAACCTGACTGCAGAGGAAGAGACTTATAGCCACATAGCCAGAATGTGGCAACCTATTTAGGCTGAGAATAACTTAGAATGCCACTGTAATGAAAAGAATTGAAGAAACGTTGAAGTAAAGATAGCATGAAAGAGGAGCCTAAAAAAAATTATGAAAACAAACTCGAGTTCTTCTTTAGGGGTTCAGAGCAATCATGTCTCAGACTGTCCTAAAGAGAACCTAAAGCCTTGCCTCCTGCTACAGCAGACTTTTGTAGCTAAATTCTTCATAGACACGTATCTTAGTTCTCCACGTGTTTGGGCTAACTCTTACTCTTATTATGACCGCCACTGTCCTCCTCCATATTTATGGAGGCTTAGGTACATCAGAAAGTAGGTGCTTACAAAGGCTTGGCATATCAAGGGGATTTGCAGTACGGAGGGACTGGGAATGATTACAGTGGGCATTTGTGTGATTGCGCACATGTGTATCCATACATATACCTATACACACTTGTCATGTCATTACATATGTGCAAGTGAGGAATGCATGCATTATACAATCTGACATACTCTATGTTGGTAATTCATCAGTATATTATATATGAAAAATATGTTTTTGTTAGCAGCAGAACATTTTTAGTGCCATAGTAAGAGGTTTTCTCTTCTCTCTGAGTTTCTCAAGGAGTCTGCTCTACAGTTTCTGTTGCCTTCACTTTTCTACCTTCCTACATTGGAATTCTGCACACTCTGCAGTCTAGACTTTTAGATCTCCCTCAGCTTACCTCCAAGCCAGCCTGACACTGTCATAATTATCATTTCAACTGGAGGCATGAGGTGTCCCCTTATCCTGTCCAACCATTAAATTAACTGCCACTAAGAGCTCCCTGCCTTTTCGTTACCAGGCCTGGCCTGGAGGTGCTGCCAAACTTTAAAAGAATAATTGAGCATTGGCCTCTCTGAGGTGTATATGCACTTAATTCACCTTTGTTACATAGTTAATTTACTGATAAATCAGACAGGCATTTCAATTGAAACCTCAAGTCAAAGAGAGATTTCTAGTTGTTTTAATGATGATTTCAATATGCACTGTGTTCCTTTTACACGTTTAAATGGAGCAAAACCACATGCTTAACTATAAATAATTATACGTTTTTTCATCTTAGTCCTGGCTAGCCTTTCTTGGCCTCATATTTCACTTTGGTCTGGTGTTCTGTACTGGTCCTTTTTTTACCTTGATATTTCACACTGGTCCTGTTTTATTCTGATATTGCACACTGGTCCTGTTTTATTCTGATATTGCACACTGGTCCTGTTTTATTCTGATATTGCACACTGGTCCTATTTTATCCTGTTATTCCACATTGGTATAAACATGGTACTAAAATGAAATTCAAAATTGGTTTCTTTTAGCCTAATGTCTTACATAGATTCTGTTTTATTCTGATGTTCTGCTTTAGTCCTCTTTTACCCTGTTGTTCCATATTAGTCCTTTTTTTAGCCTAATGTTCAACACTGGCCCTCTTTCAGCTTGATATTCCACATGAATCCTATTCTGTTCTGATATTCTATATATGTCCTCTTTTTGGATTGATACTTCACACAAGTTTTCTTCTGGTCTCATATACTACATAGGTCCCTTTCTGGCCTGATATTCCACCTAGGTCCCCTTTTGTTCTGATATTCCGCATTAGTTCTATTTTGGTCTGATGTTCCACATAAGCCCTCTTCTGGCATGGTTTTCCACCTAGGTCCTCTTCTTGCCTGTTATTCCACATTGGTCATTTTCTGATCTGCTATTCCAACATTACTCTTGTTCTAGTTTATTCCACATAGCATATTTAAAGAAGAATTATGGGGAGAGTGAAATACACTCATCCCTATAATTAGAGCCAACGTGTGATACTGAAGCTGTCACATGTCAGCTCTATAGATCGAGAACTGAGCGATCACATACCACTGATTGCTCAATTCCCGATCTTCTCCCTGCAGGGAGTGGTGACTGTGAGTCCCCATTCCCCACCGGCATTCCCTCCCTCCCCTCTCCGTTTCTCCAGCGCTGACTGGAGGGGCAAATGGGGGAGGGGGTGATCACAGCTGGCTCTGCTTCTAGGGAGCCAGAGCCAGGTGTCAGTTATTGGGCTTTATGCTGGTATGTTGAACTTAAACCTCTATTAATCATCAAAGGAGAATTATGGGGAGAGTGAAATACACTCATCCCCATAATTAGAGCCGATGTGTGACACTGAAGCTGTTACACGTCAGCTTTATAGATCGAGAACTGAACGATCTTCTTCCTGCAGAGAGCAGTGACTGTCAGTCACCACCCTCCGTAGGGATTCCCCTCTCTGTTCCTCCAGCACTGAGTGGAGGAACGGATGGGGAGGGGGTGGGCACAGTTGGCTCCAGAGAGAAAAAGCCAGTTGTGGCGGGGTGGATTCCGACAATATTATCAGGATCTTTCCTGGCCACAGCATGACCCTGTGCTCTCATAGTGGGCAATAGCCCACTATATGCTGAGTTTTTGATCAAAGGAGGACATAGTAAATGTCCTCCTGCGACCCTAAAGAGAAAAAAGTTTGGGTCATAGTTCTATTTTATTACATCATTCAATGTATTTTTAATGCAAGCAGGAAGTGCCTGAATTTGACCTGGCTTTAATTTGTATCAGTCAATCTTTTCTTGCTCTGAGAAGAACCATGCTGATAGGAAGAAAAAGAGAGTGACAGAGAGATGTGCTGTTCACTGTGCTGCTTCTCCTTTCACTGTTTAGTCACTGGCTGGGGTTGCTCCAGGATGACCTGTGCTCAAAGGAAGTCGGTTTAGTGATGTTGGCTATCAGACTGAGGACATCTAGCAGCAGAAACAAATACTGAGGGGAGGGGGCTGTGTCTGAATTGAATAAAAATGTTGCAGCAAAAGCTTGTTCTGGTATTTAACCTTTAATGGGTTATTCTTTTTTTATGTTTTATATATGCACTATTGTTTATATTATTAGAATCACTTTGATATAATGCAAGCACCCATAGATGGGAGATGACAGACAAATTTGGTACATTTTTGGGATAGATGAGACAATTACCTATTTTCAAGTTCTCCCAAATGCCTTTAGAAAATTTGTTCTGATTGCTGTTGTTTTACCCAGTGGCCTCTCCACTACCTGCTCTTCCCCTCTCTATTAAAATAAACTTGTGGCTGTATGCATGACTGGCCTCTCACATTTATGGGGGATTTTAGTGCTTAGTAGATATTATGCTATAAATCTGTTTATACTCGTCCTAAATGTCTCACTTCGTCACTTTGTACAACTCTTTTATATGTATTTCCTTTTACTCATAATATCAGTGTGGTATGTAATAGTCAGACTTGTATCATAGTTTGTCTATCCTTTTCTGTTTAGCAATGTTTTGTGGTGTCCCTGCTGCTCCCAAGAATGGTGCAGTGTTTGGAAAGGAGTACACAGTGGGTACCAAAGCTGTGTATGAATGCAATGAGGGGAACCACCTTCTTAATCATGAAGATACCACTGCAGAGTGTCTGCCATCTGGACACTGGAGCAATGGCAACAATCCCCCACAGTGTGTAGGTAAGAAAATAAATTCTGTTCAGTTGAGAGACTATAGTTGATTGATTTCTGTTCTTCTAAAACTTCTTTATTTTTGTCTTACAGCGGTCACATGCCCAGAAATTAACAGTTTCAGCACAGAACATGGTCGGTGGCGTCTCATTCATAAAACACAGTACCACTATAGAGCTGAACTTATGCTAATCTGCGATCCTGGATATTACTACATGGGTCCCCGCATTATTCACTGCCAAGCCAATGGAACATGGAGTGTGGGGGAATCCTTACCAACCTGCGACAGTGAGTTTTAGTGATATATATTGTATAATGTCTGTTGGATTAAGATCTTTCATTAGCTCTTTGCCTCACATAAAGATTTGGATAGCACATTGTCCAATGTCCCCAATGCACTTGGATGTGAATACACATTGAGGGAAATCTACTGCCTATGTGCCTCTAGGTAGATTTTTACTTTAGGTTCTAGATACATATATGCAGTGAGTTTAGAATACTGCACAGTAAAGTGCACATAAAGTTATTATAGCAATGTCCAGAAAAAAGTATGTATTTGCCTGAATTACCAATAGTTGTGTAATTACCAAAAGTATGTATAATCTGAATTACCAACAGTTGTGGTTTACATAATCCAGGTACAATCTCTGACATGAAGAAACAATATATTTCAGCTAATTGTAGCAATATAAATAAATTGTGATTGGCTGCTCTGGGCTACTTGCTCTTTCTACATTATTGTTTTTTCTACTAAATAATGGCCTTTACTGTTATGTCACTTCACATGGTACACTATGAAATAATAATGTTATGGTTTATTGCTGAAATGTCATTAATAATGGTCATAAAAAAACGTAATTTAGTAATGCTGAGTTTGTAAACTTTATGATAAAGCTAAGCTAATAAACAAGTGAGTAATTCTCATTGTTATGTATGGTAATAGTTTATATGTGATTAGAATACATTTTATAGAACTTATCAGTTCTCTTGTTATGGGTATATACATTAGCACTGTATTCTATTACTGAATTATTATAGGATGCAAAACATTTGCTTAAGTCGAATATTTTGGAATGTTTGAATTAGAAATAGATGTACTTCTCCCATATTTATACAGGTGAAACTCGAATAATTAGAATATCGTGCAAAGTTCATTTATTTCACTAATGCAACTTAAAAGGTGAAACTAATATATGAGATAGACTCATTACATGCAAAGCAAGATAGTTCAAGCCGTGATTTGTCATAATTGTGATGATTATGGCTTACAGCTCATGAAAACCCCAAGAACCCCAAATCCACAACCTCAAAAAAGTAGATTATTACATGCAATCAATAAAGCAAGGATTGTACATAGAACAATATCGGACCTCTGAAAAGTACAAGCATGCATATGTACTCAGTACTTGGTTTGGGCCCCTTTTGCAGCACTTACTGCAATTACTTTTGCATGATATTCTAATTATTCGAGTTTCACCTGTATGTGTAGCTTTTACTAGGGTATTTTCTGTTGTGATGTACTATTGGCAGTCTTCCAGATTATTTTAAATCTGCCCCATTATAGCTTTATTGTTGCCATTGTGAGTTTTCTTATTTTAGGTGCTTAAATTGATACATAATTATCTTTAGCCATTATTCCTAATTATGTTCCAGTTATATCCTGTGGGGAATTGCCAACTCCAGCTAATGGAAATAAAATTGGTATGTTGACCCAATATGGGGCAACTGCCATCTTTGCCTGTAACAGTGGCTACACTCTTGTTGGGTCCCGTGTGCGAGAATGTATGGCAAATGGATTGTGGAGCGGGCAAGAAGTCAAGTGTCTGGGTAAGTCTTTTCTGAGCATATTGTTGCTTGTGTCATATTCTTTTACCATTTTCGGTGATTTTAATTGTGTGATTTTTATATTATTGCTATCACATCAGTTACTGTCAGTTTTTACATACATATATATCTACTAGCAAAAGTGTGCTCATTAAGGATATTAAGGTGTATCTATACAATTCTACATCACATATACTGTATGTGACCCTGGCCTAAGAATATATCATGGAGACCTCCTCTGGTAGGCACATAATATATTAATATTCTGTCCATATGAACTACTTGAAGTTTAAAAAGTACATAGATAAGGGTAAATGCCCTGGTCCTCATATATATTTTTCTGGACTTGAAGATGGAAGAGAGAATGTGGATGAGTTTTTTTCTTTTCCTTTATAGAATTACAAATCCTTTGCCTTCAAACTAAAAATAATCCAGTTTAAAAAGAGGAATTCTAGAACAATGGAATTCTTCTGAATATGTGAATCTTGTTTTTGTTCTACCTATGATGCCTCATCTGCTCACACCTTTGCTAATGACTTGAGTATAATAAATACCGTGTGAAATACCAAAATGCTTTTATGGAGCAGACTTGGTTACGCTACAGAGCGTCACTGGATATTGCATTCGGCTTCACTTCCTATCAAGTAGGCACATTTGTATTGAACAAATGCCTCTCCGAATTGGGGAAATGCACTAAGACAGTAGACACCAAAAAATATGTCCTCACTGAAAGATTTCCTCTTACCTCATGCGCCCCTTTAAATAAGCCCAGCGTTTTCATTACATTGGTTTCTCCTTATGGCACAAAATAGCAGAATTCAGCAATTGTATTTGAGTTAAGAATGATTGCTTTCATGTAAAAAGTATAAGAACTATAGTGCATTTTTAATGTGTTTTGCATAGGTAGGTGATTTTATTGTTTACTTCTAACAAGTGTTTTTCTTATATAGCTGGTCATTGTGGGGACCCAGAACCTATAGTTAATGGCCTGATTAATGGACAGAATTACAATTACCGAGACAGCGTGGTATACCAATGTAATACAGGATTCAGACTAATTGGAAAGTCTGTACGAATATGTCAGCAGGACCATCGCTGGTCAGAGAGGTCCCCCCTCTGTGTGCGTAAGTATAACATGGGCAAAAATTGCACTTCTGAACCTAGTGAAGTGGGCTACAGCACATCATATACTCACAGCTGCAAATAATAAATGCTGTACAGGTTGCTGTGAAATAACTTAGTCTATCTGATTAGTGGAAAAGATACAGTTTTTATTATAAAAGAGCAGTGTACGTGTTAGAGTAATTTTCCATCTAATTTGTGCATATTGTTCAAGATATTGCTGTACTAGACCCTAACATTTAGTAAAGTGCATTATCAGCCGTATTATACTCTCACGTGATTCTGTGTCTGCAAGGCTAAAAATGTAGTTCAGAATGCAAGGTCTAACCGTTATACCTCATGGTCGTGCCTTGCTCATGATGAAAATAATGGAATGTCCATGGCTGTTAATGGTAGAAAAAAATAGTGGTATATTGAGGGGAAGTAATTTTTATGTTTATTCCATGTTATAATACGAGTTTTTCTGTTTTGCAGCCATAACCTGCGGGCATCCTGGTAATCCTGGGAATGGAGTAACTCAGGGCTCTCAGTTTAACTTGAATGATAATGTAAAGTTTGCATGCAGCCCAGGCTATGTGCTAGAGGGCGTAGCTCAAGCTCAGTGCCAGGCCAATGGACAATGGAATCACCCCCTGCCAACATGCAGAAGTAAGTATGGTATAAAACCTCAATTATCAGTTAAATACTTTGAGATTGCTGTTAATGACTAGCTGCGAAATTTGTTTTTCATATTTTAACCATCTGCCTTGCATAGTGTTGTTGTTTGTGAATATTTTAATGTGTATTGTTCCCCATCGCATTTCTTTTCTTTCCCTTAATTTTTTATTAATAAAACCCAAAACTAATCTACACCCGTTTTGATTTGTTTTGTTTTCTTCTTCTTCTTTGTGCCCTAACTGTACATTTTCCCTCTACCCATTGTTCTCTACCCTGTTTCTTCTAGTATTGAACTGTACAGATCCCGGACATGTTGAGAATGGACTTAGGCGGGTGCTACAAAGAGGTCCAGACCGATTCAGTTTTGGAACCTCTGTGTCCTATGAATGCAGCCATGGTTACTATCTCATGGGGACCCATGCCCTTACCTGCCAGGCAGATGGTACTTGGGATCGAGCCCTCCCTAGTTGCCTATGTAAGTAAGGCTATGTGTGCCTGACAGTAGTGGAACTATTATAGACCATTCAAGCAGAAGATTAGTGTGCACTCAAAAGGCATATATTTTTTCCTATATAATTCTCTCTTTGTGGTCTAGTGATATCTTGCGGATCCCCTGGAGTTCCACCTAATGCACAGGTTTTAGGAAGACGATACACAGTGGGGTCAGCAGTACAATACAGTTGTCTAGGCAAGCGAACTCTTATTGGGAATGCCACCCGTACTTGCCAGCTAAATGGCCGATGGAGTGGATTTCTGCCACACTGTTCAGGTAAGAGTTCACTTAGTATGGGTTTCGTTTGACCTAGTTGTAATGGTCAGATTCTAGCATAGTGGATCTTTCACTGAAAATGTATGGTAAAAAGTAGACATGTGCGATTCGTTTAGTTCCAAATCAAAATTCGGACGAATATTTGGAAATTCGGACATTCGGATGTATCCGAATTCCGAATTACAGATATAACGAATGCAAACAAATCCGAATTTCCGTTTCCGAAATTCGGTAGCGGTAGTTCGTTCGTTTTCGTTTCTTTTTCACTTTGTTCGTTGCAGCAAAGTGACATTTGAGAAGGAGAAAAAAAAAATTCCCCCTCAAATGTCACTTTGCTCCGAACGCACGAATGAACGAAACGAATAAGAAACGAAAACGAAACGAACGTACGAACGAAATACCGCTACCGAATTTTGTCCGAATCCGAATTGACTATCGCACCTGAATACCGAAAAACGAAATAACACAAATCCGAATTTAAAACGAAACGAAACTAAACAAATTTTTTGGCAGTGCACATGTCTAGTAAAAAGTACAAAGAAAAACCCTTCTTGATATATATGAACACATGAATAATACTTATATCAAGATCGGATATGAAAAAATGACTGAGCAATCCAAAGAGAAAAAACACATTTTAAACTACCAAGCCCACTAAGGTGTTAGATAGTGTTGCCCTAGAAACTAGAAAAAATCTGTATGTAAAAATGCCAGCATAGCAGAGTGAAACAGACACCACTAGGGCTACTGGCTTTGCATGAAGACAAGCTTCCTCTTGTATTCAAACAATGTAGTGATGTAATGGTTATTTAAAGTGTTTGCTAAGCCTAAAACTTTCTTTCAAGTTTAAGTGTGGAAGAACTTGAATGCAAGTTGGGTTTTTACTGTTATTCAGGGTTCCATTAGAGAGATTTTCTAGAGAGATAGCCTTCTCCTACTATACTAAAGATAGGCATTTTTCTTTCTTGGTTGCTGTTGGAGAGTTCCCCTCACTTTCTGTCCAGTAAAATGTTGTCAGCAGAACAGAAAGTGAGAGTAAATGTCTGTAACAGAGTGCTTGATAGCAGTTAGTACCTGACAGCGTTCTAACTGTTCCCAACTCTATACAAACATTAGAAGAAAAGTTTTGGCTTGACATAGTGTACACTTTAACTTTTAACTAAGGTTTTGCTCATTTTTCTTACACTTGCGTGTTAAAACTAAATATGGCACCGTTATTTTGTTGCCACCCAAACATATCATAGGTATGCCTTCTATTTCATTGAACGAGAACTAAAGCCAAACCTTTTTTTAGTTCTCTTTTGGGTCACAGGAATACATTTACTATTGTACTCCTGTAACCCAAAGTCAGCATCTAGTCAGTTACTGCCTTCTATACGCGGACAGAGCAGAGCTGTGCTGCTGCCGGGATGGATCCCGACAATATTGCCTGACTGACAGCTGATATGCCTGATTGACAGCTGGCTCTGCCTCTCTAGAGCCAAAGTCAGCTGTGCTCGCCCACTCCCCTGTCTTTCCCTCCAATGAGCGCTGGAGGAACAGAGAGGGGATGGGGAATCCCTGCAGGGAGCGGTGACTAACAGTCACTACTCTCTGCAGGGAGAAAAGCATGAACTGAGCGATCAGCGATTTGTAATCGCTCGGCTCTTGATCTAAAGAACTGGCATGTGACATCACTGGGTCTAAGTATTGGTAAGAGTACATTTTAGGTTTATAATCATCCTTTTAGGTTTATAGTGCATGGAAATCTGTGAAGTTGATGAAACAAGAGGTAGCTTTATACTAAATGAGAACATTAGTTGCCCAAAGTCCAGATCTGGGTGGCCTTTCCACAAAGCCTGACCTGATTATTATATTTGGCCTTAAACACAGCAGTATGCTAGAAAAAAATCCCCAGAGTGTGTCACTTCTCATGTCTCCTGAAGTGTTTGATAACCTTGAAACATTATTTGAATTTTTACGTCTATGTTCATCTCACTATGGTATGTTTTTCTCTGTCCCTCGCTTTTATGAATCTGCCCTGAAGTTTTATGTCACAACTCATAAACCCTAGATCTTTATGGTGTGTGTTTTAGACAGCAGTAAAAGGAAAAGAAATCAGTTAAGTGTTTTAGAAAGATTAATGCGAGTGCTGGCATAAATATAAGTGATTAACTCCTGCTGCTCTAGAATCTGCCAATCCTTTGCATTGATGTCCTTCCATAACCATCAAACCTTATGTACACTCTTAGACAATGTACCATTGGCTTGGATAAGACATTCATAACATTTTTGAGAGTATAATATAAAAATGTTGGTAGGTGAAAGTATAGACACTTTCACAGTGACAAAGGCCAATTGCATACTAGCCAAGAGAAAAGTGATCTACATTATTTTTTTATTTTCTCTTCTGATTTAGAAAGGGCAGCTTGAAACTGATTGATTTCAAAGGACAAGTCCTTCAGTTTTTAGGTCTGATGTATAAATACTGCTTCAAATTTGACCTCTGTTCTAGCACCAAGTTAATATTTATTGCCCAGTGCATGACACATCTTTAAATGTTTTATACCAATTATTAGTCTGTTCCAGAAAAAGAACATTGTTCACCTTTCTACGGACTATCTTCTACCTATTAAGTGCTTTAATAAAGACAGACACACAATGAGGCTTACTTAAAACTAACGTAATTAAGTCTTAGTTTACTAACAGATGTACATTACAGAAGGCAAAACAAGATATCTTCATGTAGCTGTGTGACCGAATACACTCAATGGTTCCTTGTGGTATTACTTATGCAGAAAACCTGACGTATAAAGGGTCACATCAGTGTAAGAAGTTTCACACAGCTGCCAGTCACTTTTAAACCAACCATCCAATTGGTAACAATCCACATACACAGAGAAAAAGTATAATGCACAAGCTTCAGGAAATAGACAAACCTATGTTTGGTTTTACTTTGTCATCTCAAATTGCTTTTCAGTAGCAGCATATAGTGAACACATTTTGAAAGTATGAAGCATGTATGTTACATCCGTTACAAGTGTATCAGTCAGATTATGCTATATCCTGTTGCAGGTGGGAATGCTGGTGAGTGTGGAGACCCTGGAGTGCCAACACATGGGATCCGGCAAGGTGATGACTTCACCATTGATAGTGTGGTGCGGTTCAGCTGTGAGGCTGGGTATATTTTGCGAGGGTCTGCAGAGAGGAACTGCCTGGTAAATGGATCATGGAGTGGATTTCAGCCAGAGTGCGAAGGTATGATGCCTGAACTATGTAGAATTAACATTTATTATGCTTATAATGTAGAAAGATGCATTTCCTTTTTTGTTGTTAAGTGTGCTAAAAAATACTAGGCAGATTTAATGTTTCCCAGTGCTCATTCACCTCTATCTTATAGTGTTACATTTGATTTTCCAACTCTAAATCCATGTAACAGGATATATGTATACAGCTGCTGCAGTTGAATGCAGGCACCTTGGCTAGCCTTTATCTGCTACTAGTCACTCTGCATTTGCCAGCAACATTTGCCATATTTATAATGTGGAAAATGCATTTACCTAGTGAGTGCTGCCAAATCTGTAATGTAAGACCATTTTTCAATGAATGAGCAGTAAATATGCCATGAATATGCATGTTGCATGCCATGAATTATGCACAGGTTGCACTGTCCATGGTGCTGAACTCGTCTTTTTACACGCCACTAGCAAACTCCATTACTATCGACAGGAAACAAGATATTAACTTCTTTTTTATAGTATAATAGGTATTCAACATAGTTAAGAAATTGATTTTCATATCAGTATTCAAGGGAACTGACCACTAAGAATTTGAAGTTTCTGTACTAAACACATAGGGGGAATTCATGAAAAACTGGAGCAGACAAAATCTGGAGCAGTTGCCCATAGCAACTAATCAGCTTCTGTTTTCAGTTTGTTCAGTTAAGCTTTGAAAATTAAATGGAGAAGCTGATTGGTTGCCAAGGGCAACTTCTCCAGATTCTGTCTGCTCCAGTTTTTATGAATTCCCTCCATAGTATGGAATTATGTAGGACTTTAATGTATCAAGTAAATTAGATATGATTGCTATAAAATCCTTGCTTGTGTGTAACATGGCATATTAAAACTTAAAGCTGAACACCAGCCTTTCCCTTATTTTCTAACTTATAGCATGGCCTCTCCTGTGTTGAAAAATATTACTCTCAATTTCCTGTAAACTTGCATCTCTCCAATATAACCCTTTGAAGCTGCAACAGCTGTCTTAAGCCAACCCTCATTTCCTGTCTGAATGACCTCCATCATTCATCAAAAACTCATCCCTTTGATCCGTACTGTCATTGCCCCCCCCCCCTATCACAGCTGTTAGCTTTCTTTTTCTTCAATCATTTTGTTCCAAAGCTTTTTGTGAAAAGAACACATCCCCTAGAATCCTTTTAGATGTGCCTGCAACCAGTCAACCAATTAGCATAATGCACAGCTAAAGTCTGCAACAAGCTCTATATAGAAAAGCATCAGAGTAGATCCGATGCAAAATGCTGTGATGTTTACAGAAGCCTGCGGGCCCCTCCCACCAAATTTGGAGCAAAGAGCATTAGACAGATCTAATGATGGTATCACTAGTTCTAAAAACATTTATTTTTTGAAAAACAAAATGATTTAATAGAAGCATTTTAACTGCATGGTGATCAGGGAGGAGGGGGAACATGAGATGGCATTAAATACGAATACTACACATCAGCCTTAAGCATTAAAACCATGGTTCTCACTCCTGACAAACTTCTAGATCACTTGCTAAATTAATCCAAATTATAAAGTATTCCAACACTACATATATTTGCAGTATATAGCACCATATCTCCACGTAGATGGATGGACAGCCAGACAGACAGCCAGACAGACAGATAGATAGATAATTACTTTTAAGCCGTGCTACTTCTACAAGTTTAATACCTTTGAATAAAAGTTTTATTTTTATCACACTTTTTAATATGTTTCTTTGCGGCTTAACAAAATAGAAGTCTTTAAATGGTGCATATATTGGGGGAAATGGGTGTGGTTACGGGGGCGTGGCCACTAAAAGGTGTGGCCACTGAGGGGCGCTGTAAAGCTTTCTCGCACAGGCCGCCTAAAGGCCTAAGGCCGGCCCTGCTTGCACATCAGGTGATTTCCTTGCCATATTCCTCTAGGGGAAGATTTTACAGTTTACATTATCAATCAAGGAACTTGATGGTGTCTGCCTTACCCAAGGTGCATATATTAGCAGATGGTAAAAAAATAACAGATCTAAGGAGCTTATACAAATTGCAATTACTAAGAATAGCGTAACATATAATAAAAAGTATACTCCTCTTAATTTATTTTGCGATAAGAAGTCGAAAGTTGGTGCCATGTGTAAATGGGATAGTCTTTCTGCCTTTTTCTCAGTCAATGTCACATTGCAGCAGTGGGAGTGGCTTCCACACCCCATTTGCTTTAGTACTGTGCCTGCGGGTGCTTCATAATTAAAAACAAACTGTTCTCTTCTTTGACATTCCCTCCCCAGTTTCCAATCATTTTCATCATCAGTGCATTAGAGATATTATATCTTCGTAATAGCACATTAGGAGAGCAAGATTTAAATCTATCAGGAAAGCAAAACATCTTTTGTTTCCAGAATAACACTGTGGTTTATTATCCAATCAATGTTCCAAAAAATAAAACAGTTATTTTGTGCAGCTAGGGAGGAAGTGCAATTCATATAAAAGCTTATGCATCAGTTGCCTAATTACTAAGTATTCATTTTCATTTATTTTGCCAGTGATCTCCTGTGGAAATCCTGGAACCCCTAGCAACTCTCGAGTGGTCTTCAATGATGGCCTGGTATTTTCCAGCTCCATTGTTTATGAATGCCGTGAAGGCTACTACTTCAGTGGCCCCCTGCGCAGAGACTGCACTGTCAATGGCACATGGTCTGGCAGCCCACCAGAATGTACAGGTAAAAAATGACTTTCTCATTTGTTATGAAAAAGCTATGCGGGCTAAGGATAATGTTTTAACATGCATCGCTCAGCCGCAATCTAAACAAATCATACATAATCTTGTGTATAATAAATCTTGTGATTTAGTAATTATTTTTCCACCTGTTTTGAATAGTAATCAACTGTGGGGATACTGGCACCCCAGCGAATGGTATACGACTGGACAGTGATTTCCATTATAATCGCACAGTGTCCTTCCAGTGTCTGCCTGGATTCATGATGGAGGCAGATCGAGCGCCAACTCTGTACTGTACAAAAGACCGCACCTGGAATGGTACAAAACCTCTCTGCAAAGGTTAGACAATTTCCATTGCATCATGTTTAGTAATCATTTTGTCTACAATTATATTTGACACCAGATTGTTCAATACCTGCAATTTCAGCAGCATAAAGTAACCAGAACTTTTGAAGACTCCTCTCAATGTTGCTCTTTTGAGTTAAAAACTATTAATCCTGGTTAAATTTTTGCTTTATAGCCTGTTACTCCTGTGTACTTTCATTGAGCACGTATTTGATTTATAATTGGAGTGTTTACCTTAGAGGACATTTTGATTGGACTTTCATATTTCACTTATTATATTACATTTAGAGATTTATAGATTAGCGATTAGAGGCAAGATACATAAACCACCATAGTGGTTTAAGCTGTTTAAAATTTTGGGAGAAACTATATTAGTATTATTTTCAGTGAGCCGCCCACCCTCAGAGAAATGCATTGAGAAAAAACAGAAAAGCACAACTATTTTGTAGCACTGTGCAAAGCAAAGCAGAACCTATATATGTAATGAGCAAATATGGCTGCTCCAATGTACATATATAAATACAAATTTATACATAGAAGCACATTTTTAAATTTGTAGAATACACTTGTAACAGAATTTAACTGATCTCTATAACTTATCAAAAAACTTAACTGAAAATACTAAATATTCCATTAAGAAACATTGTAAGAATTATTTTCTACTCAGGTGAACATATGCAATCAGAGCATGGGCAGATAGTTAAACAGCCCAGTCCATATATCATCTATGGTCTGTTTCAGCAGTAGCCACATTAGGTAGTGATAAAGGATGTGAACATTTTTACTTTTGACATGCACCAAAATGTTGTAAATGTATGTTTTTTACCCTTAACAGCTATTACCTGCCCTCCTCCTCCCTCAATCCCTAATGGAAAGCCAGTAGGATCAGACTTTCTTTGGGGCTCCAGCCTATCATATGCCTGCTTAGAAGGTTACCAACTCTCCCTACCTGCTGTCCTTACCTGTGAGAGTAACAGGACATGGGTAGGGGAGGTTCCACAATGCTTCCGTAAGTGTGCAACACAAATCTTTAACAATAGCTAATGTACATGTTACATACTTTTAGAGAGTAAACAACCGTTACCTTATAATGTTTATCTATTCAATTTTGTAGCTGTTTTCTGTGGGGATCCTGGGATTCCTGCTCATGCACGCAGAGTTGATAGAGGCTTCAGCTACCGTTCCTCCATATCTTTCTCTTGTCCTCCTCCTTTGGTCTTGGTGGGGTCATCACGGAGGTTTTGCCAGGCAGATGGAACTTGGAGTGGAACACAACCCAGTTGCATTGGTGAGCTTCTGGTCATTATGCGATATATTTAGTAGGATCAAAGAGAACTAGTGACAACTAGACTTATGCAAGAAACTTTATACTAATTCTTAAATTTCTGTCATTGTGTAGGCTCACTTATGAAACATTTATATTTGGTTCTTTGTTTAGCTTTACATATCTACTTTAAGTGTGAGTCTTCAACTACAGCTGCCCTGCCAACTGCATGACTTGACACATTTTCTCACAGCACCCAAGTGTACATAACAATGTGAAAAAAGAGTTCTATAGTTAAGAATACAAACACATATACTATTATACACCTATAATATTAAATAGGAAGAGACATTTTAAAATGCTAAATGGCAAAATAGGGTAAGTAGCCAGCTCCGAATTACTTCCATTCTAAAGCTGGCTCTGGTAGCCATTCCAGAAGAATCTAGATAGTCTGATATGACAGTCTGTCTGCTCAGATAGGAGCAACATATTGTCCTTTTAGGCTATCATTGCAGCCGTCTTGGCCTCCCATTGCAGAGAGTCCTATTTATATTGGGGATTTTTATCAATGATCTGCAAAGGAAATATGAAAAGTTATGAATGGGGATATTACTAATGCATAATAATCAGTTCTCCCTACAGTTCTCCCAAATTAACCTTCAGTGTAAAATTGTTAAACCTCTTCAATCAGCTAAAGCTTTCCAATCAACAGGGATAATTAGTTTTACTGATCGGAGAGCTATAGGTCTGACTTAGCAGTTGGCATTTTGGACCTCTCCACTGCATTTTGGACCACTGCTTTCATGCAGAGGGAGGGCAGGGTTCCTTCTCTGTAGTATGCTGGCAGGGGACAGGCTTTTCTACTTAGTCTGTTGGCTTTCTAAAGAAAATTAACTATAAGTTTTTGAACACCTTTTGTTTTGATGCACCTAGAATGCATTTAGTGAAAGTGCACTTAAATGGCAAACATAATACCACCATCTGCATTATAATAATAAAAATACTATTATTGTCATGTGTTTGCCTAAGCAACATAACTAGCATGTGGGATGTGTATATGTGTTGTATCCAGTTTAGGGAATAGAGATAGGGAATTTCACAGAAATAACATGTTTTTTCATTTCACAGATCCTTCACACACAACATGTTCCGACCCAGGAATCCCAACATTTGGAATGCAGAACAGCTCCCTGGGTTTTCAGGTTGGGTGCAATCTTTTTACTTATTACAATCCTCTGGTGTCCATATAAAAAAAACTTACAAACATAATTATTCTGAAAAAGTTTAAAATATTGTAATAATGTAAACATTAATTTATTTGGTTTCACATCCCTACAAGTATTTTTTTTATTTAACACAGTAAAATTTGCAGTCAGTTTAATGGTGGATTTACTAAACATTAGCTGACTACTCCCCATTAAGGGTTATGTTTCAGTTTTCATGTTTTGGTTTTAATATTTATTATACTGTTTAATAATAAATGAAGGAAAAGGCAACTGAAATTTCTCTTTTGCAAGATGACAAGAACTTGAATTACTCCCAGACTTTGATACTGAAATGTCCAACCTGAACCAATTACTTCACCCATCTGTCCTAACCATTGGGGCTTTTAACTGTCACTGTTGAATTTATTGGTTTTACAATATACCAAAAGGAGTGGGAAGAAGGAAACTCTATGGCAGAAACTTGGTAAAGAATGAAACTGTGGATATTTTACTGTTGGCCTGAAGAGAAATAGATAGTATCTAGGTGGTTTAACCTACCAGTATCCACCTAAAAAGAGCTGATGATTTTGTGTGGGCTGAGTACTTATTGGCATTTATCATTGTAGCTGATTTTAAAACATGACTTTAAAACAATTCCTATATTGCACAATGTGTTAGTGCCTATGTGTACAGACTTTTGTTTGTATCAGAATGGCCTCTCTCTGAATACAAGTCAATAGGAATGCAAAGGCAACTTGAAGCAGGTTGATGCAACTTAGAAGAAGGTCAACTGCAGGTCAAATGCATCTGCCAATAACAGTGTTTTTAGAAGTGATCTCAAATGCAAGCAGAGTGAACCTGAAAGCAAGATGCATTTGCCCACATATTTAACTTCTTGTTTGAGAATTAAAATTTCAGTATTTCATCACCGATTATGAAACCATACCTGGTTAAAGAGTTATGTAACTAAACTATATAATAAATACAGTACATATAGTTTTAAGCTTAATCAAAAAAGCTATGCAAGGAGGAAAGCACTATGCATAGTGTTCAGTGTAACCAATGAAAATCTGTCTTGCATTGGTCTGACTTTAGCAAAGTGAAGTTTAATTGGTAACTATGGGCTACAATATTCACCTTTTTCCTTGTCTTGCTGAATAGGCCCAAATATGTTGTGATTTTTTACCAACATTTCAAAAACTAGGAGGTGAAATATCTGCAAGTGGACAAAGCAGAGCTTGAATTTATTGGTTACCACTGCTGCTATAGCTTTTTCTTATCTGCTTTGGCCAGAAAATTATAGTCACTATCTAGTGCATGTAGCTAAGACAGTTAGTTATGTTTACAGTATTTATTTTAGAACTGAGTACACCATTGATTTAGTGTTTACACTGCATGGGGCATGTCAGTTGGCCAAAGTTCTAAACCAAACATTTTGGAAAAGCAGAATACTATCTTTGTAATTGTATTTTTTTAACAAAATCTTATACTAGCAAACAGCAGTTACATAACTATTTTCTATTCTTACTGTGTTATTTAATCATAATAATGTGAATGACCTCCTGGAGGTCTGTAAGAAGTATCAAAGGCACCTAAATTAAGCACATTGGACTTTTGTAAACAGAACATATTTTAACATTTCAATTCCCAGAGAGCTTTTTTTACATGGAAAGACAAAACTAATATAACCTTTATTCTATAACATTGTGCACATAGCAGTATTGCACTGGAACCTACCCCCAGACACAGTCTTAATTTATATGGCATTATGGGAAAAATTGTAATATGATGTCATTCTAAAACAGTATACTTTAGGTTGCCACAACCAGAAGGGCACTGTTACTAAAGCCATAGCAGTGTTAGTTTATTGAGCTTATGTCATGTAACAGATTAAGGTACTGTCTAAGCACCAGGTCAACTTTGTTACCAACATGATGCAATTCCGCCAGTCAATGTTTCCATGTTACTAAAGCCAGTGATGTAATTTCAAAAATATGGTGGAATGTTATTAGTATTGGCAAATGTAGAAAAACTGAGGCGCCAACTTTCCCTCTTCCTAAACCCTCCTTGGAGCAACATAAATTGCTGCACTACAACAGAATAATAAAGCAATTTTGATGCATTATTTATAACATTTACACTACTGAGGTGTAAAGCAGTACTTGGATGTGCTATGAACATTGGGTCTCGCTCATATTGAGACCGTATTTTTCATGTATCTTTTTACACTTCAATAAAGACATTTCGATAAAAAAAAAACAGTTTTGCCAATAAACTGCAGTAGTCTCAACTGTAACATGAAGGAGAAAAGAAGATGCACAGTAGACTATAAAACTAACAGCTCATCTGGAAAAATAACCCTGGCTACCTCCCAAGCATCCTTTGTGACCGTATTCATTGCACATAGGTAACATTGGTTTTAATAATAGCTACCAATTAGAAATTCAGTTTCACCAAGATCTTCAGTTTCACTAAGATAAGTGGCTTCCATGGTTTACTGCATATTACTACATGTTGGACTGTGGGTTGAAATGTGTCTGTATAAATGTATATATTGTATGAACTGTGTCAATTACAATCTTAACCAGAGTTTATGAAATTATCCATGTTCTCTTGAAAACAGGTTGGAAGCATAGTACTTTTCAAATGTCAGAAGGGCTACTTGTTACAGGGCTCAACCACACGGACTTGCTTACCAAACTTGACTTGGAGTGGTATACAACCAGAGTGCATCCGTAAGTATGCCTTGTATGATGTAAACTTCCATACTAAAAAAAATAACTTAAGTATTCTGTTTCTCTTGAATTCAGTTAATCTTTTATCATTCACTGAATGGGCACATCAGATCTGGGAGCATGAACTACATGATGCTGAACACTAAACCTATTCACACCTGAGCGTTCTGTTGCATGTTTTTGAGAAGCTCCCTATGTACGACAATGCCCAATGTGAGAACTCCATTCTTTTCTGTTGTGGGCGTTCACATCTCCATGCTCAGTCACTTGAAGACTGATTCGGTAAATTCGCTTTTTTTGGAGCTGTGTTACTCATTTTTGGCTCCATAGACTTCAATGGCAATGTAACTAAACACACAACACAAGCATTTATACACGTTTTTTCACCTGAAGAACTACTCTCTTCCTCTAGATCTGCTTTCCATTTGCCAAAACAAAAACACCTAACGTTTAGGTGCTTGCACAAAGCTTTAAGAAATCATTAAAAAGGTGTCTTTACACATGTAAAAAAGCTTCAAAACTGCCAGAAAAATGCTCTGCTCAGATGTGAATGTAGGTTAAAGGATAATTAAAGCCTCCGGTGTTTTTGCATATATCTACTGCTAGCAGGCAGTAGATATATGCAAAAAGTGTAAAAAAAAAAGATTTGAAAAGGGTTAATACTTACCCGTGTCTTCCCCACGCGCTCCCGTCCAAAAATTTTAAAAATCTCGGGCGGCCGCATAGCATCTTGGGGCGGGTGCATGCGCAGATCACATTTTCGGCCGGGACGAGAGACACAAGGTAAGTCTATGGACGCGTGCACCCACATGCAGACACCATGGGACAGGAAGTGCCAGCAAGCCCAGAGGAGTCAGCGCTGGATCGGAGACCCGCCACAGCCCTGGAGGGACAGATGAAAAGGACAAGAAAGATGAAAAAAATCGGATTAAGAAACATCATTTAAGGTAAGTGCTGACATTAACGTTTGGGGGAGGGAAAAACATTTTTGACTTTAATGTCACTTTAAGGGACATATTTAGAGAGCAGTCAATCTGAAATTTACTAAACATTCATATCAGGTAAATATTCTTATGCATGTATCTTAAAAGAGAGTAGTTGAATCACCAAGCCACTTTCACTACTATATAAATATACCCCTAAAAGAGTTGTTCTGTATACCACTGTACTGGGTGGTAGATGATTGATTTTTGCTTAAAGTTCGAAGGGAGTGAATACCAAAGGCCCAATCTCCTTTACTCATAATTAGTGTTTATTGGCTAAGTATTTCATAGATGTTTATGAGCACTAAGGTTTTAAAATGATAGCATGTTATATTCTATTTCCAAGAGTCTTTATAGAAATAAATCAGCAAATGTACACCATCGTAGCAATCCCCATGTGCAATAATCTAACATGCTTCACTACTTAGGCTTAATCATAGAGAACTAGGAGTTAGGATCTTATATGTTAGTAGAGGTGGATTTAGTTGCTATGGAAACATGTCCCATCATCAGAAGCAAAGGTGGGAACCTGCCTTTCTATCTTGTAATGGGCAGTTTGTACATTTGCTACAATATGCTCACTCAAGGAAACATTTACCTTTCATTTAATATGCAGGTAGTATATTATCTTCGTATCATATTGTGAATTTGATCTTTATACTAAACCTCTGTTAAGCTTGATAAGATTACAGTGAATGAAACATTAATATGTAGTGAAAGATGATCATTTTTAAGTGCACTGGAGGGGTACACATTTTTCTAATGTAAACAAAATAATTATTCTAATCCTTGATAAAAGATCCAGATCAGATCCAGACAATTTAAATATGCAAAGTTAGGTCTGAAAACAAAGAGAGCAGTGCTTCCTTTTAATTCAGTCATGTTTGAGGTCAGCTACATTTAACTAAAGCTGGCCATACACTGCTTAGGTTTTTAAACGAACCTTTGTACGAAAGAACTTTCTTTCAACGTTCTATTAGTTGATGGGGTCAAATAGACGATCGATCTCAAGCATAGTGATGAAAAAACTCAAAGAAGCAGTATGAAAATTTTTCTCAATCGAACAAACTCTAACAGTGACTGTGGTATTGGTTCGGGAAACTCCATTCATTCCAATATCGAAAGTTAAAATCAAACAAAGTTTCAGTTGTCATTTATAAAGTGTCTGATGACATTATCAGGTGGTAAAGAAGGATCTTTTGTAGGAGCATTTGTTTGGAAATCTACTAGTGAATGGCCAGCTTAACACTTGAGACAGATCAGAGTGCTGAATCTCAGTAAGAAAGGGTTTCCATTCATTTAAAATGGCACCATGTGAGTGCACCTCAATGCTTGTGCTTTTTAGCTCTCCATAACATGCAGATAAGAACCATCTACGAGTTGTGGTGTACTGATTTAAATAGAAAATGCCCAACAACAGTGTGACTGTGCCCATAAAGTAATGTTACACTCTTTTTTTCAATCTTTTTTTTTTCCAATAATGAATCCAGATCAAATATGCACTACATGGCAATGTATTGCTTTAATTTTTTTCCCCGAGCACTTAGTCATTATGTTTCCAAACAGCTAGCTCCAACTCTCTCAGCTCCACTATCCTGAACTTCCTGTCCAGTATAAGATTATAAGGGACAGAGCAGTCTCCAGCAGCTTTCCATGTACTAGCGGAAGGAGGAGGGGGGGGCAATGAAGAGAGGAGG
>NW_017306344.1:2254807-2333948 GCF_000935625.1 Nanorana parkeri | reverse complement strand
GAGAGGAGGAAGGAGGGGGGGGGAGCAGTGGAGTGCATTGCCTTGCTGTGCTTGTGTGTTTGTGGAGACACACACAGCTGACTAGCACACACAAGGGTGGCCCCATAGGACTCTGCAAGGGAAAAGAGCCACCCTAAATCAGGATATCAGAGTCAGTGCTCAGGGAACCTGCTGATTCAGCAGGAAACTAAAACTTTAAAACACATGCCTTGTAAATTATCTATTTAGCATTTGAAAAAGAGATATGGGCTAGCCAGACTTGGAGGATATGGGCTGCCTAGACATTATTTTTTTTCATGGAAAAAAATTGGTACCTTTTTATTGAAAGTAACAATGGGATTTTGAAATTCAGACACGCCCTACTGTTTTAGTGAAAATGTGGATTCTAAGCATTGGTCAATTGCACAGCTAAACTTCAGGCAGGTATTATAAAAACATAAATGAATGCACTTATGGGTTTATTTAAACAAAATAACAATTCATGTATTTTAAATGCACATAGAATTATACCTGAATTTGGTTTCAGCCTCTTGTAATTCCATGTACAGAAGCAATCAGACTGGGAGAGAGTGGGGCAGCACAGAGGGGCAATCAGGTGTCCTAGAAACACATATGTTAAAGGAGAACGCCAGGAAAACGTTTTATTAACCCTTTCACCAAAAATAACTAAGACATACTTACCCGAAGCTCCGAGCTAGCCAGCTGTGACAGGGCTCCCTCCAGCCTGTCTACTCCATCACAGCAGCACTGGAATATTCCTCAGCATATACACTGTGTATAGGCGTGAGGAATTACTGGACCTTACACCCTTGCAGAGGAGGGAGAGAGACACTAGAAGGACCAGTCTAAGAAGAAGCCTGCTGAGAGCATCGGGTGAGTATAACTTTGCTTGTTTGTGTCTAGGTTAAATAAAAAACACTGAACCCTTACAGTGTGGGGTTAGCCCCACTGCAGTGGTTAATAATAACCTTTCCTCGAGTTCTTCTTTAACAAGGAGCATGCTGAGAAGGAGAGAGAGATGGCCTCATCAGTCTGTTGCTGCTCTTTCACTGTCCACTGACAGGCTGTTGCTGCAGCAGAGGAAAGTCATATCATCAGGCTGGCTGTGATATATGGTAGAGCTGTGTAAATCTCAGGACCGGATGAAAAGAAATACAAATCTTTGTAAGTCAGCTGCTATATATACGTTTAAACTATACATTAAGCCTGGCATTTAGCTATAACTATATAACAAATATGGCCCCCTACAGTAGGTATTACCTAAATAAACTGTTGTCAGCAAAAGTGTTCAGTGTTAATTATGAGGGCTTTTTTTACAAATACATATTTTCCTTCTTTGCATAGCTCATAACTGCAGGCAGCCTGAAACTCCCCCTCATGCTAATGTTGGAGCACTGGACCTGCCATCTTTGGGTTATACTTTGATCTATACATGCCAGTCTGGGTATTACCTTACTGGAGGCTCTGAGCATAGAACATGTAGAATGGATGGAAGCTGGACTGGGAAACCACCAGTGTGCACAGGTATGGGAATCAAGTGATTTATTATGCCAACAAATCTTCAGGCAAATACTAGTATGCTGGAAAATGTTTAAAAAATATATATTTTTCTTAAAATAAATTGATTTAAGCCATGCAGCCATGAAATAAAACATATATTTTTTTATCAAACTAAATTCTAAACTGTATTATTTCCAAACATTCTGACACTGAAATGTAATGACATGAAATAATGATTTGAGGCCATACTCTGTAAAGTTTGTTTGTCTTGCTGATACTTTTCTGAATAGAATGTAGTGTAAACAATGTGTTGGGAAATTGTTGCTATTATTTGAAAGTATGTAGTTAGTATTGTCTGTAATGTAGCTATGGGATGGACATTTAACTGCACCTGTTTTTTTTTTTTACAGCTGATGTTAGACCCAGTGGAAGACCCATTTCCCCAGCTAAAGAGCCTCCTATCCAAAAGATATCTGGTGAGACCTTTTTTAACCTATTAAATACAGAATATTCATGTGTTATAGTAATTGCCTTCCACTGTCCAGAACATTAGCTTTGCTACTTCCTACACTATATACCTCTTTTTCCAAAAACTATTCATTTTTTGGTTAATAGGAGAAAAAGGTTAATGTAAATAATTATTTACATTCTAGCTCTTTATTTGGCTCCCAAACAGCAAAGGATTTTTCCTTTTATTGTGCTAAATAAAGAACAAATGCATCCATGCCTCACAAAGCAGTATTTTCATTACACGCCATAGAGCTATAGAATTAACAGACCTTTCCATTCTGATGCATTACCAGAGAAGGGACATTCACCATTTTTAGAAATGCAGCACACCACAACACATGGTACAACTTTACTGTACATTGTGACAAGTGCTGTAATTCATGCACATTTCCTTAGTACTTCGAGATGCACACACTGTATTTCTTTATTGGTGAATGGACCCTAATGTGTTATTCTAGCCCTGTTATGGCTCAGACCGTACTCCTCAGTAAACAGGAATGAGTAGTATTTTGATGAAACTGATCATAAAGCTTGTGAGGGGCAGTTTTATTGGCACAAGAACAGACCCCGGATAGTTGAAAAGAGCTTCCATAATCTTCAGGAGACATTTAGAGCTCACTGCACCCTTAAACCTAAAACCTTCACTGGGCCCTGCCAACCTCAATAATTTCAGACCTATCTCCTTACTCCCATTCACCTCTAAACTACTAGAACGCCTTATCTACAACCGCCTGAGTTGCCACCTTGCTAATAACAAACTTTTGGACCCCTTTCAGTCCGGCTTTCGCCCTCAACACTCCACTGAAACAGCCCTCCTAAAACTCACCAATGACCTAATAACAGCTAAAAACAACGGCCACTATTCCTTACTCTTGCTATTAGACCTCTCTGCTGCTTTTGACACTGTTGACCACCCGCTGCTCCTCAAAAAACTCCACTCGCTTGGCCTACAAGACTCTGCTCTCTCGTGGTTCTCCTCCTACTTATCTATGCGCTCCTTTAGTGTCACCTACAATTCTAACTCCTCCCCTCCTCTTCCTCTTTCTGTAGGGGTCCCCCAAGGCTCTGTCCTTGGACCCCTTCTCTTCTCTATCTACACCTCCTTCCTTGGTCAACTAATAACCTCACATGGCTTCCAATACCATCTCTATGCCGATGACACTCAAATGTATCTTTCCACTCCACAACTCTCCCCCTCTGTGTCCTCTCGTGTCACTAATCTACTAACTGACATATCCATCTTGTCACAACATTTCTTAAAGCTCAATCTTTCAAAAACTGAGCTCTTGATATTTCCTCCTGCCCGTGCACCTTCCCCCAACATTTCAGTTGAGATTGATAACACAACTATCCACCCCTCCTCCAATGCCAGGGTCCTAGGTGTCATGCTTGACTTTCCCAACCTGTCCATCTATCTCCCACCCTGACTGTCTTTAGGCGTTCCCTGAAGACTCTTCTCTTCAGGAAAGCCTATCCCTCCTTAAACTAACCACTGAACCATCACATTCTCAAACATTTCATCCCCACACAGCTACCTCCTCATGTATCATTTCCCCCTCCTCTTTCAGATTGTAAGCCCTCAGGGGCAGGGCCCTCCTTACCATCCTGTCTTGAATTGTATTGTAATTGTAATGTTTTCCTTACATTGTAAAGCGCTGCGCAAACTGTTGGCGCTATATAAATACTATGTAATAATAATAATAAACACCATCAAAAAACATCTTCCATTTTGACCTTCCCTATTGACTGAAATCTCCTGATGTTCAACAACATTTAAAAAAAATGAAAACTCTAAATTGGGATCATCCCTATTGGTAAAAAATAATAGTAATAAGGATGCTTACTATGCTGTTATGTAGTTCTTTTCTGATGTTTTAGAAAACAATGATATACATAGGATATTACAACTTTGTATTTATATTAAGTGCTGCTGATGTGTTTTAATAGAGTGTTACCTTTTTAGTTCCTGCAGATGTGTTTGCTAAAGATTCTCTTTGGAAAGGATCTTATGAATACCAAGGAAGGAAACAGCCAGCAATGCTGACTGTTACGAGTTTTGATGCCGGGAGCAGTAAAGTAAATGCCACCATGATTGATCATAGTGGGGTGGAACTACAAGTGTCAGGTGAGTCTGTATTTCTTATCTTTGTGTTACAGCTGTATAGTGTCTTCGGCTACAACAAGAAATAATAATAAAAAGTTGTTTAAACATGGTAGGAAATGGCTGCTTCTGCATATGTGTATGCATGAAAACTAGATAAACAGTTTCTAAGCCAACTGAAACATTCAACAAGCACACACCAGCCAGAAACTACCAGCCTAAATGGTCCTTTGAAAGAATCCAACTGCACCTTAGTGCAAAGGAACGAGCACGCTGGCTTAGTGCATACACCTGCTTTGCTGTAGTATAAACACAGCCACAGAAGTGAATCAAACAGACTCTTCTCCAGTTCATATAGACAATTCCCTCTCTACTAGCATACAGATCGCTAAGTAGGTTTTTCCAATATTTATGATAGATCTTCTTTAAAATGATAGATATGACGTGTCTAAGCTATTGGCTTAATCTAGTGATTTTCACTCAGCCTCAAAATCTGAGCCGACCTGTAAAAATTAAACTGTCACAGGTTGGCTCAGTAGATCGGGAAGTGAGCGAACACATATTGTCGCTCGCTCACTTCTCGATCTATCCCTGCAGAGAGCCGTGACTGTCACTCACGGCTCCCTGCAGGGATTCCCCCCCTCCCTGCTCCAATCCTCCAGCGCTGACTGGTGGAACAAACGGGGGAGGGGGCGGGCACAGCTGGTTCTGCCTCTGGATAGGCAGAGCCAGCTGTCAATTAAGCAGATGGGTGGATCCAGACAGAATTGTCGGGATCCGTTTCAGCTGCTGAGTCTCTGGTACACATATTGTCGCTCGCTCACTTCTCGATCTATCCCTGCAGAGAGCCGTGACTGTCACTCACGGCTCCCTGCAGGGATTCCCCCCCTCCCTGCTCCAATCCTCCAGCGCTGACTGGTGGAACAAACGGGGGAGGGGGCGGGCACAGCTGGTTCTGCCTCTGGATAGGCAGAGCCAGCTGTCAATTAAGCAGATGGGTGGATCCAGACAGAATTGTCGGGATCCGTTTCAGCTGCGGAGTCTCTGGATACCGCAAGCTGTAGCTCGCGTTATACTGAGCTTTGGGTCACGGGAGAACGCTAGTTTGTGTTCTCCCGTGACCCTTAGGAGAACTATGGGGAAAAGCCCTGACCCCATAGTTCTCCTTTATTCAGTATTTTGACTTATTAAATGAGTTATATTGAAATTTGTTCTTGCATGTCAGGGTGGGATATTTATGAAATGACTAGGACTGACCAATTTTGGTAATTGTGTGAATGTGCATCACAGGTTTTTTCAAAAAGGAAGAATTTCACCTGCTTCTCCAAGCATACCAGATCCGGGGGCCCAAAGACATTGTCTTGGAGAAGTTTAAGATGGACAGCTGGGCTTTGGATGGTCATGTGAGTAACTTGCTGATCTACACTACCTACATTGGTAGTGTAGGTAGCCACCATATCAACCATAAACGTGTACATTTTGCCATGATCGTAGTATCCTGTTTACATGTTAGCAATAGAAAGTCCAGCAAAGTACTTTTCTTAGAACTCATAAAAAAGCAACCACTGTTTTAACACTACCAAGCACTGAACACAATCAAAAAATGTCTTTATTTTGTATAAAATTATCCACAAATGGTCTGATGAGCTGCCTGCAATGTATTCCTTTATAGGGAGCTCACCCATCCTATTAGTATAGGACACTGAATGATTGAGTGGCAAACAAACGGCACAGTGACCATATCTGTGCTTGTATGCAGTCATTATGCAATTATATTAAAGTAGGACATGGGTAAAGATCATCTAGATTATTCAGATTTCACAGAGAATTTATATGGGCAAATATGTAACAGATCGTGTCACATAAGCAGGCTGAACAGGTTGAATAGGTCAGTATGATGTAAACATTTATGACTAGCCTAAAAGTGCCTATAGACCTCATGCATGTATGATAAAACCTCCCTCTAGAAGGAACAGGAGAGCAGTTCAGGCAGTCTTTTCCAGTGATGTTTTTTCTCTGGGAGAAACAGTGGCGATCAGGAAAGGTTTTTGACTCTCCCCTAAGAGCCATAGTAAGGAGGTGTCTGATTCAGTGGACAGTCATGTGTAGCTTGAACCCAAAAACGAAAATATTATATATTGCATTGTATTAGTCCTTTGTTGTTGTGACTGCATTTGTTTTCTGTTTGTTTTTTTTACATGTGATCCTGCAAGTAGCATGCACCCTCTGCATGGGTGACAATTCTCATTGACTACACTGTTTCTATGGAGAAGCAGTGTTGTTACCCTAAGCTTCTATCCTGATTTGAACTACAAACACACCCTCTGTTCTTCTCCATAACATAGGGGGTGCCCTGTAGTTTGCAGAATATTACTGGGAAATCTAATAATATTGCTTGACATTTCAGTTCAGTTCACAGGACGTTACAAGGACAGTGTCTTTCTACCAGGATCAACAGTTATTTTGTGTACTTGTATAAAATGTAGTTAGCGTGAAAAAAACGAATGCAGCCACCGCACTTAAGGGCTGTTAAGCTGCAATTTATTACATTTTTGTTGTTGGGTTGGGTTGGGTTTTCGTATGATATAGGTCATCATAGCTTGAAAATAAGTAAATTTTGCATAATAAATACTGTCATACACCCTATTAATATAAACCTTTTAGAGTGTAGTTGATCCTCATATGGCCATTGATTGCTGAAAGCACAAAGAGGATAGAGACAGATGATGGAATGCTAAGGACAGTCCTCATTGTCATTGTAACATACTGAAGATATGAATTCTTGGGGTAAACACTGAGCTATCCTGAATATAAATGAAGGCTATGGATCTAATTGTCTCTGAGCTGTACAGAAGATAGGAAAAGGACAAGCGCCTCTTATCTGCTGTCACATACTATATTTCAGTATTGTTAATTCTACAGATTTCATGTCTAAAACACGACATGTGCAATCCTATGATAACTGCATTTTAAAACCAGATAACCACCAAGCTGAAACCATTCAGACTAAATCTCTTTTCACATTTCCATTTAATGCATTTCCATTTTGTGATAAATAGGGTGATGTGACAATGACAGCTATGCACAGGATCAAAACACATGATCAAATTTTAACTTTGTATCTGCGAAAATAAGTGCATAAAGATGCAGCAGATATTTTGTTACAGCAAACCAAACCAGAGTTATAAATCTATTAGTTACTGAATGTGTTTTTATTCCTAAAAATGCTGTAGAATGTTAGGATCCAACTTCAGCCCAAACGTTTTATTTTAGTTGTGGAAAGAGTAAGGAACTGATAGAACCAATGTCAGGTTTTTATTGCTGTCCTTATCCCTATTAGGGCAATTCCCCCTCACTTCCTGTCAGGACAGGAAGTGATGAAAAATCTCACTGGTGGGGGGCAAAGACTGCAGGACACCCCCTTTATTAGTAATCTGGGGAAAATTTAGAATTTCTATCTTGTTTTTATCACTGTCTGTGTCTTTCTGTGTCTTCCTGTCCTAGTGACAACCACTCCCCTCATTTGTCTTGTCCTGTTCTCACAGAGACAGGAAGTAAGGTGGATTTTGTCACAGACAGCAATGAAAATTTTACAGAAGTATTTATTCTACGAAAGTCTATGCAAAGCGTAAAAAAAAAAAATTCTAGAGTTCGACCTTAACACAGTCTGGTGAAAAGCAGCAACCCACCAGCCCCTTGTTCTAGTTCATCCTTTTATGATTTACACCCACCTGCAAATTTCAATGTACTTTCTAACTTGACGCGAAAGCTCTACCTATTCATCACAGCTGTAATAGTTGTGAAAGACCCTGTTTGCATTATGTAGCTAAAATATATGATAAAATGTACCTTTACTCATGTCATATATCCTAAATGGTCACTTTCTTTTAAAGGCAGACAATTTTAAATACTAAGCATATTCATTTTTTTTTCCTACAGTGGCCCTTGAGCTGCCTCTTGTACCTCCCTATTGGTCACCAAGGTTGTCCATCATAGTGATAGGCCAATCAAAAGGCACAGGAGGTTGAAAGGAATGTGGCCAAGTGTTAATGTCCTAGATAAAGTCAAGATTTACATAGCAAACTACCTTGGATTTCAGGGCTTCAGAGATTCTCTAGGACAAAGACTAACCTGCCTGTAGGGACCTTAAAGTGCTGTTTAACAAGTTTGAGAAGACTACAGGTTTACTTTAAGTGGCTTACTTCAGAAATAGCATATTTATGCTAGGTGTCAATTTAAAGTGAATGTATTGTTAAAATAAAAAATGTTCACCATTATTTAACTTAGTTAGGCCTCTGTTCCAACCTGTATAATTTTGCACTGTGTTCTAAACAAAACTTACGCCATACGTTAAAAGAAAAAATAATAAACCACACTTGATTACATATACTGTACATTGAACAGTAAACCAATGCTTTAAAAGATACCATATTTTTCCGTCTATAAGATGCCCCCATGTATAGGACGCCCCCCACTTTTCTTACCCAAAATTCAGAAATCAATATTTGCCATGCTCTTTTGCACAACTGATTACATCCAGTTTAAATTTTGCATAGTAAGACAGCCGCTTACTGGTACTGGTATTTTTTTTGTTTTCTGACATTTTGTTGGGCTCAGAATGCTCGGATATTACTGCCCTCTGTTGCATCTGGGCACTGGCTACACACTCTCTGCAGCATCAGCTGACGTCGGGTACATAAGGCTCATGATTGGAGGAAACCTGTCAGCTTGTCTCTGCAATCGGAAGTTTCACTCGTGAGGCTAGTTTGCAGAGGTATCAGCAGTTTCGCAACCGTGGTTCTCCTCTCGGCCCCCCGTGTATAAGACGCCCCTCCATTTTTAGGTAAATATTTTTAAGAAAACGTATAGTCTTATACACGGAAAAATACAGTAGTCAATTGTGCAAGTAATTATTTCAAAATACTAAACTCTTATATAAAAATACCAATATTCAAGTTATGTGCAAAGTCCTTTGTGTTCAATTTCATAAAGTGCCCTCAGTGCAGTTCCGTTCAGTTACCTGTGCTCAGGTAATATCACTCCTCACTCACCGGAACTTTTTGACCATCAGATTATAAATGGTAAAAAATCGCTAGATGCAGGATATCAGCAGGCTTATATCCTGCATCTAACGTTTTTTTACCATTGATAAGCAGGCTTATATCCTGCATCTAACGTTTTTTTACCATTGATAAGCAGGCTTATATCCTGCATCTAACGATTTTTTGCCATTTATAAGCAGGCTTATATCCTGCATCCAGTGATTTTTTACCATTTATAATCTGACGGTCAAAAAGTTCCAGTGAGCGAGGAGTTATATTACCTGAGCACGGATAGCTGAACAGAACTGCATGGAGGGCATTTTATGAAACTGAACGCAAAGGACTTTCAACATAACTTGAATATTGGTTTTTATATAAGATTTTATTATTGTTGAAATAATTGCACATTTGACTATGTTTTAGAGCATCGGTTTACTGTTCAATGTATATGTAATGGAGTGTGGTTCATTATTGTTTCTTTTAACATATTGAGTAAGTTTTGTTTAGAAAGCGAAATTATACAGGTTTATTATAGTGGTTTCACTTTTAGCACAGCGGCTGGGAAACGCAGGAAATCCCTGTTACAACCTGTTCTGAAGCACTGCACAAGTTTAATATATGTTTTTTTTATTTTATAGAAACAAAAAAGTATTTTAAGAAGTAATTTTTGTTCTTGGTTTTTTTATGGAATGGGGAAATATATGAACAGATTCTGCAAATACATACCTACCATAGTAACCATTTCTTTTAACTATAGATCTCTTCTGAAACTGCCGGAGGAACATACGTGTATCAAGGATTTGTGCGTGGAAAAGGATTTGGCCAGTTTGGATTCCAGAGGATAGGTAAACCTTACTGACTTAAATCGCTTTCATCATTGTACATGAGGACAAAATTTGATAAATACTAAACAGGTGAAATAAGCCTGTAGGAATCAATGCACCTGTAATTGAGATAAGTTAAAGTGACACCAAACTCAGGCATTCAATATTAAAAATGCCTTCAAGTACCTTAACTATTAACAAAAATGTAACTTATTAGTGTATCACTCAGCTGTAGATCCTCAAATCATCTCTGAATTCATGCTGACGCTGTCCTTCCTTTTGGAGGGTGGCTACTATTGTTCCCCACAGTCCCTGTGTATATTGTAAAGTAGCCACCACTCCAAGCTCACTCCCATGATAGACTATTACTTCAATACAAATTAGTATGGGATTGTAGTCCATTACATAAGTGAACTTGGAGTGGTGGCTACTTAACAACACACACAGAGACCATGGGGGAACAAAAGTAACCACCCTCCAGAAAGAAGGACAGTGTCAGCACCAATTCAGAGAGGATTTACAGCCGAGTGATACACAAATAAGATACATTTTTGTTTATAATTAAAGTACTTGAACACATTTTTAAGACTTAACTCCTGAGTTTATTGTCCCTGTAAACTCCATACTCCTGATGAAGTCCGTAGTGATGTAACACATAGGACTGAGCTTAACAATGTACAATCACATAAGTGTTGTCCTAGCGGGGACTCATGCAGTCAGAATATCCCAGCGGCTGTTGATACCCAAGGGTGGAGAAAGGCAGGAGAAAACTGAAGTGAGGGTCTATGTGCACAATATAAGGTAAACTACAACACATGAGTGTGATTTTTTTTTATTATTGTTTTAATAAAAAAAGGTATCTGTGGTTTTAGGTAATGTGCTGCTTATTGCATATCTTTGAGTCATAAAACAGAATGAAGAGGGTTATTCACAAAGCTGCCGAAGGATCCAGCCGTAGCTTCGGCTGATCCTTCGGCTAGCTTTGGTTACGGGGGGCCTTCGGTTCAGTAGAACCAAAGGGCTGTTGTACGGGCTATTCACTATAGCCCGTACAGCTCCCGAAGTTGGACGAGGGGCTCAGCCGATCCGAAGGCATTTGCTTCGGCTCAATTGAGCTGAGGTTAAATCCAAAGTGGCCAACACTTGCTACTGACAGCTGGGCGTCCCCTGTAGTGAATAGCTGAACAGCGTTCGGCTCACTTCACTTCGGGTCGGTTATTCACACGTCTGCCTTCGGTGGCTTTGTGAATAACCCTCTAAGTGTTTTTGACTAAACTAATACAGTATATGTTAGTTGTGGTAATCTACATAAGATGAACACTGTTGTCAGCAGGGATGTATGAAGGTTGTTTTTCAGAGAAGTGGTGATTTGCAGATGTCTGTGTTTGGGAGCACATACTCAAGGAACCACATTATAGAATATACATTCCACATGAGTGTGGTTATTGTGGATATTTGCACTGAAAATATTGTACAGTACTCAGTGGATGTATAAATGGCCTACTGATTTATCGGTTTATGTAGAATCTCATTTATCCATGTACAGTATATTTAAATGTGTAACCCACTTTTGTCACAGAATTCATTTTCACAGTTTTGATTTAATATTTGCACATTTTTCTACTGATATAGCACTCTGTATATAGTATTAGACATTGTGGGATTTATAGTGCTGCACTAACATCACAGTAATCTATTCATCAGCAACTTATGACCGATAAAATACCCCTTATTGAAAACCCATCTCCATGCAAATCTGTGTTGAAGGACCAATTGGGAGGCGCAGAAGGGTGAAGGGGATGGGCCATAACTTGCCTTTCTCTGCATGTTGTAGTCGGTTACATTAATGTATGTAGACACCCCTGCGTTTCATTTATGATGAGAGTTTAGTTAATTTTACTAACAGGTTTACTTTATGTCTACTAGCAACACTTGTAACATTTGTCTATAAATCTGCTTGTAACTTGCATTTAGTAAATGAGATATTAGCTTTGTTGACATATTTTTGTGTCTTGTGTTGTTACAGATAGGAGATTGCTAGAGACCAATCCTGACACCATTGGACACTTTCCATCCAATAGCAGCTCCGTGGCTGCTGCTATTCTTGTGCCTTTTATAGCTCTCATCATTGCTGGTTTTGTCCTATATCTTTACAAACACAGGTAAGATTACTGTACTCTAGCAGCATGTATTGTAAGTGGCTAAGTCATTATAAGAGTGAGGTTAGATGACAATAGTGTATGCTAGATCCAATCGCATAAACAAGAAGCAAACATTGGCCATTGAATCCTACAATAAAAGAGTACTTGGTTGTTTGGTATGTGAGAAATTAAACAGTATTCTAATTTAAAAAAAAAAGAAATGACCCTCAGGTCAGTAATTACTTGCATCAGTTTAGGAATTAAAATGCGATTTTGGATTCATATTCTGGAATGCGCTTTCTTTCAATGAACCAAATTTAAATAGAAACGCATTAAAGGAGAAGTACTGGGCCAGTAAAATATGCTCACCCTATGCATAGAGCTAGCATGGGACACAGCAGCTGTCACATGTCACGTCTAACACAGAGATCTGAGTGATCATGTGACCGCTGATTGCTTAGCTCACGGTCTTTTCTCCAGGCAGAGTGCACGGACTGTCAGTCACTGCTCCCTGCAGGGATTCCCCCTTCCCTGCTTTGTTTCTCCAGCACTCATTAAAGGGACAGACAGGGGAGGGGGTTTTAGGTAGCCAGTGTGGATCACAACAATATTGTTATAATCCTGTTATCCTTCTGGCCCAAAGAACGGCTCTGCGCTTTCAGCTGATAGCAGGCATTAGCCCGCTACCTACTGACTTTGGGTGACAGGAGTACATTTGGCTTTGGCTTTACATCTCTTTATATCTTTAACGTAATATGTGTTCCCTCATGGTGAATTTAATGCCTGGAGTGAAAATTCCATAAATTTACCCTGGTTATATATCTTTGGACCAGGAAACTAAATTTCCCAAAAGAGTTACGCCACAGATTCAGTTACTGTGATGTTCAAGCCGGATACTGAAATATAAAAGAGCCAACATGTCAATGTGAATTTAAAATCAAAAAGTTAATAATACCTTAGTTTATTTTGACTAAAATAGAATAATATGAATAAAAAGCACATTAAAGTATTTATCTGTTATCAGTAAAATATACAGTACTCAGTTATAGCCCTTCGTAAAGTTGTTTATGTTGATTTCAATTACTAATTTGCTGTTTGTCTCAGCAGAAGACCGAAGGTTCCATTTAATGGCTTTGCCGGACATGAGAATACAAATGGCAGGGCCACATTTGAGAACCCAATGTATGAAAGGAATGTACAACCCACAGAAATTGTGGCAAATGAGACTGAGTTCACTGTTAGCACAGTGTGCACTGCTGTATAGCACCTGCCCTTCATCAGGTAAGCTAAATGTAAAGTAGTAATAAACATCTAGCTACTTAATAGTTCGTAGTAACATGTATTTTATTTAGCAAGGCTATATACATTAATATCAGCATGGGACTTTCAGCAGTTGTTCTAAATACCCACCACATATCCAGGACTCAGGCGTGTGCATTGATTACACACAAAGGGCCCAAATGACACATTCATTTCTCTGTGTACTTTGTCAGTCTGAACTATATGTGAAATGCAGCATCTATTGGCATCAATAATGGAGCCTTTGTTGTACTGCATACTTACTTCACAAATGACGTCCACTTCACAGAACATGATAGAGCAATTTACTAACCTGTCCAAAACAAACTAAAGCTTATACAAACCAATGACAGACTTTCAGTAATCAGTTTGATATTTTGTTTTACAAAATCTATTATTGTAAAATTGTAGAAAAAGAACAAAATCACATATTTCAACAGCTAATGTTATTCAGTAATCACTGTGACAGAAAGATCATGGCCACTAAATGTACCTTCGATCGTAGGGTTATGTAGTCTATGGCAGCCTGATTTGTCAAACTTTCACTTTTCCTATATAGGGTTGATTCATGAAAAGCAAAAAAAGAAAATTAGTGCAAAGTGAGCTGTTGCCTATAGTCTCTATATAATGCATTGATTGGTTGCTATTGGCAACAATTTGTTGTAAAATGTGTTTTCATTTTTTTTCCATCAAGTTTTTATGAGTCTGTCCTTATGCGTGATAGGCCGTGCAGCCTCTTTGTCTGAAAGCTATACAAAGTGAAGCATAGAGGGTAGTGAATGTTTGTCTCAAGGCTCTAATTCAGGTCATTCATAAAATTAGGATACTTTGGGGAACTAGCAAGTGGTGCAGCTAGCTGATCAAGATGAACACCAGGATGAGTTCATGTTTAACTGGAGCATACATTTATTACTACCTAGTACAAAACACTTGATATGGTTCATGGTTATGTTGAGGTTAAACATTTCACTCCAAGTGCACCATATACATTTCAAGGAGTTCAGCAAACTTTGCTGTAAATATTTTTCTCGGTTCTGAATATATTGACTTAGGCCTAACTATGTCCTTTCTTAAAGTGACAGCTAAGTGGGAGGGCCTGACTTCATTTTATTGACTGGAGCAGTTTCATTGTTGTAATATGAAAAGGTATAGCCCAGTATCAAATTTATTTCAGGGATTCGTTAAAAGTATGTTGCCAAAGTTTCTTTTTCAGGGGATGCCAGTAATTTGATTTTAAGTGTTCACCAGTGAAGCAATAACACAAGAAAGATTTTTAGGAGAGTTCTGCACACCAGCAGTCTTCAGGCTGGACTTTGAATGACATAGTTGCAAGGAAATTGCATTTACAGTTTTAGTATTCATACTGGCTGAATATTGAATTGGACAAGCAATTCTTATTAATATTCATTATAACATGGTTTGTGCATTAATTAATTAATTAATTATACATTGGTATATCATTTTTTTAAGGAAAGTGCAATTTCACTTTAAAGAAGTATATTTGAAAGAATATAATGTATAACTTGTAGCTGCTCTACTTGGGTGTCACTCTAAAGAGATCAGTCCAGTCTCTCCTGCTATCAAAGCTTAGGATATTGTTCCACTTGCAATTTAGAGTTTTTCCTGTTTCCACCCAAAAAAAACTGGGAATGCTAAATGAGAATGACTGACTGGTTTTATTCATTTATGTTTTTAAATAAAGGGACAAGGTTGTGCTTTGCCAGTTTAAGTTATTTTAAAGTGAAATGCCAGCATAGAAAGAATCCAGGCAAACGCCTAAATACACAGCTGAAAAAAATATGTTTGCCATTTTACCTAATTTGTAATTTCCTACAGGCAGTCATGTGAGATGTACATTTTTAACACACACCCTACAGGCGACACATGTAGTTTCCAATTAAGCAGTTCTTCCAGGTTCAGAAATTCCACCTCTAGCCTCCTGATAGTGAATCAGCATCATCCCATTTGTCCAGTGAGCAGGGAACTGAGCTAGGAAACAGTGATGTACTGTGAGGCGTAACTAGAAACCTCAGGGCCCCGGTGCAAGAAACTGTTAAAGGCCCCCCCCAAAAAAACATGATTTTTGACCCCTTTTTTTTTTAAACCGGTCTGAAAAGGTTTTTTTTTTGTGTGTCAGAGGGGAGAGCGGGGTACAAGCAGTCACTGATCAGTGATCGCTGAGTGTAGATAATTGAGGACAGAGTATGGTTACTATATCCTCAATTATGAATGAATGGGAAGTAATCTACATCACTTCCTGTTCATTCATGATTGTGGTTATAGTAATCATACTCAATGTCCTCATGTTATGAATGGACAGGAACACTCAGTATAGAGGATTCCTGTTCATTGATAACAGGGGGATACAGAAGAAGAGATTGACGGCTCTGTGCACCTCTAATTTTTAAAAAAAACTTTTTCACTTTTTTTTCTTTTATACATTTTTTTCTTTTTTTTAATTTTACTCGCTTTTACTTTTTATAATTTTCATTATTATTTTTTCATGTTTATTTGATAATTTATAAAAAAAATTCACTTAACTTTATTGCTATCACACAAGAGCTAACAAGCCCCATGTGATAGCATTTGGAGGTGACAGGTTCTCCTTACTGAATCTGTCACCCTCAATACAGGAGTTCTAGCACAGCACTGTGCTAGAACTCCTGTGACAGCTGAGAGGAAGTGCTGCGAGTGCAGCTCTCCCCTCACTGTCTACTCAACCCGGCGTGAAGGGTGGGGGGAGGGGGCGGGACCTTTCTGAAGTGGGGCAGGAACTTACCTGCCTCTCCTCTGCTCGGAGAGGTGGCTCTGATCACACCTGTCTGCTCTCCCTCTCTCTCCTCCTAGCCGCTCTGAAGCTGCAGCGGCCGGGAGGAGAGAGAGGGGTCGCTGACAGGTGCGATCAGAGCCGCTGCGGCCAATCGCATTTTTTGCTGTGCCATCCTCTTCTCTCTGGGCCCCCCCGAACTGGCGGAACACCAGGTCCCGGTCGCAAGTGTGACCGCTGCGACCCTGGTAGTTGCACCAGTGCATATATGCAACAACACCTGAGAGTTTAATAACACTTTAAAGCATTTTATCACTGGCAGAACTACCAGGGTCGCACTTGCGACTGGGACCAGGTGTTCCGCCAGTTCGAGGGGGGGGCCGAGAGAGAAGGGGAGGCCCGCAGTCTTCACCGCTGCCGCCCGCAGTGACTTTTGCGGTAGCGGTGAAGAATAGAAGATGTAGCGCTGCGGGGGTGTGGCCTGTCAGGGGGTGAGGCCTGTCAGGGAACTCCAATTGTGCAGAGTAGTGTCACTGTCTTGCACTGTCATTTTTTTTCCAACCAAAAATAATAAAATGATTTTATTGTTTTTGGTTGGAAAAAAAAATTACAGTGCAAGACACTGTCACTACTCTGCACATATACAGCAATGAACAATCAGTGCCTACCTGAACCTGCTGCAGCTCTCCTCCAGAATCTCCTCACTCTGTGCTGTGAGCTGTGCTTCCGAACTCTGTGCCTCTTGGGTCCAGCTCAAGCCAGTACGTCCTACAGCGTGCCGTGTATCCCGCCAGGCCTGCTCGGCTGCTCCCTCCTCAGTTGCCTGCTGGGAATTGGAGTTCCCCGACAGGCGTCACCGGCGTCACCCCTTGACAGGCCACACCCCCGCAGCGCTACATTTTCTATTCACAGCTGCCGCAAAAGACACTGCGGCCGGCAGCGGTGAAGATGGCGGCGGCGCCGCGGGCAGCATGAGTAGCTGCGAGCGGCGGGCCTCCCCTTCTCTCTGGGCCCCCCCCCCCAAACTGGCGGAACACCTGGGCCCGGTCGCAAGTGCGACCGCTGCAACCCTGGTAGTTCCGCCAGTGGATGTACTAGTAGATCTTACTGACAAATAGAGGTGTGGGTAGCACACAAATGGCTGGCAAACATTACCAATTCCTTGTGCAGGTAGAATAGTAAAGATATGTTTTCACCCATGTACTTAGCTTTTTATCTCCATGGTTCATTATCAAGAAGTCATAACGCAGTAAGCATAACCATAGATATGAGATCATTTTTGTCGGATTAAGCCTACCTCAGCTTTTTGGGAGAACCATCTCACATTTAGGGGCATCTGCAGGCACCACACTGGCTGAAAAGGTGATCAGGCAGGTTAAATAACAAAGTGTGATATCTAAAGTTAAAAGCTGGCATTGGAGGTATCTGCATAATCCTTACTTTTCACTGCTCAAGCATGAGCTTGAAAACCCAGGTGATCTGAACCTCATGATTATACCTAAAGGAGCTAAAAGACATCTTCAGGCAGTTGTATCATGCCTGCCTATCATGTCTGCATATCTGCTCATTCCTCTGATGTCCACAGTCAGCTTTAATTTCAGCATTTCTGTTATATGGTAATAATATAGCAGTAAGAATGTTAATATGCTTGCTGTCAAAGCCTTTTCCTCAGGTTACGGAGACTTTTATGCAATAGACAAATCCATTATGTTATCTAAGGATTATAAAACCTAATAAAGACTAATATTGTGTGCCAAACACCATCAACTGTAAACATTATTTTGGAAAATATAGAAAACTTTCACTGCTCATAGTTCAAAAAGATTTGTAGCAGGTAAGCAATAAAGTGAAACTAGTTTTTACTGCTTTGTGAAAATAGACACCTTTTTTGACAGTACATTATTTTGTGGCACAGGGCTCTATCATTTTGGCATGAGGCTTCTAGTGATGGGGCATAGAGAATCTTTATGTGTGGAGTTGCCTATGTCTAAAGACCATGCTTCAGTTTCCAGAGGTTACATAAATCTGGATTTGGAGTGGAGAAATACTTTAATAATAACACAGAGGTATTTTAACACAAAGCAATAAGCATAAGCTTCATACTCTCCGTGCTTCTTTTTTTTTTAGCATATTTCCGTAGGGAGCTTTTTTAGAGCAGACCTTTTCACATTAGAAAAGTGCTATTAACAAAAGCTACTAAGCAGATCTTCGCTCTGATAGAATGAGTGAACTCTGCTAGATGTGGCATGTGTGACAACACCGTTAGATTATTCTCTTCATTCATGAGCTATGTAAAATGTTTCCAGAGAATTTAAGTTTTAAAATAAATGTTAGATTTCTCTTTCTCTTATATACCACTTTATTCTTTTATAGTGAACTCGATTTTCTTGGAGTCTTCATCCTGTCTTTCCGCACCCTGCAACATCATCAGTGGGCAGCTGATACCACCAGTGCCACCTGTAGCCACTCCATTTTTGATGACATCTAAACTGTGCCAGGCCGGTGAGTTCAGGAAAATCCAGGAGAAGACCCCGCGTTCAAAGATGAAGCAATGATGGCAGTGGACTGGCAATCTGCCCTGCACCAATCTGCCAGGGCCTCATGCAGCCTTGACAACTCGGTGTCTCAACGCAAGTGGCAAGTCTGCCACCTCAAGAGGTCCTTATCCTCCAGGGACACCGTGCAAGTGCTTTTATAATAAACTTGTATACATGCAATGTTGGTCAGAAGTGGATATAAAAAATGCTATATATATATATAAATATACATATTTTTATTCAGCAAAGAACAAGTTCCAAAAAGTGCTTTTCCTCCATTCTTCTCTGCCTGATCCCTGCAGCACATAACAGACTGTGTGGCGTTGGCGGGAAGGGGGAGCGCAGCCTTACAACCCAAGCCCCAGGTTGGTGTGGGAGTCTTCAAAGAGCCAACACTTGAAGGAGATCTGTCCAGATATTCTGCGCTAAAGCTAACCCCCATCTCATTGGTCTGTGAGCACATACAAAAGGTGTACTGGCACTCCTTTCTCCAGCTACAGATGGATACATTTGACCAATAAATATTCTGTGTTACATCATTCAGGAAAAGTTTAGCCACATTACCTCGAGAAGTCATGTTGAGTCGGATGTGTGAGATTGTCATAAGCAATGCATTGCAGGTTCTTTTTATTTTACATTTTATATATGTATGTTAGGAGATATTTTGGGGCGCAAATTGATGAGATTATTATAGAAACCCTCAATAATAGCAGAATGTTATTACAGTATGAAGACTCTATGGCACGAGCCCCAAACATGGGGGTGGTGGTGGTGGGCATATATGTTTTTGGTAACCTCAATAGGTTGAGTGGTTTGGCATCTTGAATGTTCTTTTAGCAGCCAACGAGAACCTAGGCTTATCAAGTAGGGTATTGTGACAGCCTGTGGTACTTTACCTCTTACAATGACAATGAATGAAATTACTCATTCCTACGAATGTTTTAACAGGCAGTAACATCACAATGTATTACTCTTAGATTTATTTTTGTATTTTACCAGAAATGGCCCAGATCTCACCCTATAGATGCAAATCAAAGTTGGTTTATCGACTTACTTATTATAAATACATCTATTAATAGATTTTATATAAATTAATTATAAATAAATAAAAAATGTGAATATATACAGTTTAACATATGCATTTCCACTTTTGCTGTTTTGCCTGATTGGTGTTACTATATTATTATTCATGATAAAAGCATCAACTACCTCTTCTGTTACTATATACTGGATTGTTCATAGAAATTCAGTTTGCTCAATATTTATACTCCATGAAATAATTTTTGTTAATTTCCATATGGATTGTTTCCTCTGCAGCAGTCTGGCAGTGGGGTCTCGCAACTAAGAGTGTCAGAAAAAAGTCCTGCATGTTGCCAACATACCCATTCAGATCCTACTTTTCATTTTCTAATCTGCCCTAGAAATATATCAGGAAGAAGCTGATTGGTTGGTAAATGCATATCATTTCTTCTTCTGACATTTTCAAGGCCCTTGATGAGGCAAAACTGAGTTATGTGTACCAAACTTTAGGTATCCATACACAAGCTGGTGTGGTCATTAAACTTGACTGCTTGCGACTTGATCTGGATTTCAAAAACTGCTTAGAGCCTGTGGTTTGGTCTCCCCACTATAAAGATAGTTTGGGCAGTGGTGGAACTTTTATAATGACCAGATATACTGAGTCATGAAGTTATCATAGTAGTTTACACTTGTTAGGTTTAAATGCTGAAATGTCAAATTTTGTTTTGTCACACTGGCCTGTGTATGGGCACCTTTAGCTTCTGATTATCAGTTTCACAATTGCCTTATGATTGAAAGAAAGGATTTATGTGTTGTCCATAGCAACCAGTGACTGAATCTTTAATGCTTTGAGTGTGCAAAAGGGTTGCTATTGATAACATGTCCTCCTTTATAAATGCTTCATAAATACTGCCTAATGCCAATTTCTCTCACAAAAAGAGTAGCAGCATGTCTTCTTTTAGGAATATATGATGTCCTGAATTCATGTTTATGTCAATACATCTGCATAGAGATGCCTTACTGGCACAAGTAAAGACTTGTGTGATCCGCAGCCCCTGTGTTCCCTGCAATGCATTGCTATATACACTATATAGTACCACCTTTCTGGTCACAGTCGCATGTTAGCCATTTGGTTAACTGTACTTCCTATAGTGTCACAGGGACATGCTGTACAGGTTATATGTAGCATCTTTTATTGCACTTGTTAAGAAAAAGAACAGATGAACCAAGTTGGAATGTAGCCCATATCTGTATTTTTTCATTATTTTGTTATTTATGACATTATCATTACATTTCAAAACATAAACAATAACATTACCATTTGTAAAACAAATTCTTTTAGAGGTGTTGTTTCTGTCTGTTTTGTGGAAAAAATGACTAATCTCTGAAGCCCCAATATAGTTATTCTCAACACAAAAGCTAAAGCAGAGTCAAGCTTTAGGTCCGTTACTGTAGAACCATGTTAGGGTCCTTTCTCCTCCACCTACCCAGGTCTGGCATCCACAGTTTGATTGTTCTTGCAGTGCTACCACAGGCAAACCCAGGTTGATGCCCAACCTTGCAGATAAAATGCCTGACTCTGGAGTCCAGTTTTCTATGGCTTGATTAAGGATTAATATAAGCAAGTGCCAGAAAGGGGCTTGACATATGCCACTGCTGCTCTGAGCACTGCCTAGTGTGTGAATAGCATATAATAGAATAGCATATATGAGCAATCCTGTGTGCACTAGTGTCAATTGCAACGGTCAATAGTGGTAAGCCAACCATTTCTCCAAACAATAGCTCCTTGCCTGTGAAAGCATTAGGGCACACTATAACGCACATGCTCTTCTGTATTCAGCCTTAGTACAATCAAGGCTGGTTTTTTTAATCTTTGGTATACAGTAGAAAGGGCCCTGGTGTTGATCTAAGAAAGGGTTTGAAGCAGCAGCTTAGCTGTCATTTAGAACAAGTAACACTATTAAAAAGGAAAAATGGCATAGACATTTAGTGAAATGGAAGATTATATGCTGCCACGTTGTTGTGCTTCACAAACCATAAAGCAAAGAATATAACCGTTATAATACATAACCATAAACAGACAAAAATACATCATTAAATAACAATAAATGTGTTTATCAACATGTTATATTGGTGCTTTAACTCTTTTGCACAACACAGTTAAGCAGATTGGATATGTGGACGGTAAACTGACCCATCTCCGGTTTCGCCCCAGCCGCTCCCAACTCCTACAGTCTGAAATGCAATCATTATCAGGACTAGATATAGTTCATTGCTCTGCCACTGGCCTCCCTCTTTGCAACCCACAAACTACCCGTGGAAAGGACAAAACAGAAAAAAAAATAGACTATTTTGTACAGAGATATATTTTTATGAAGAGAATTTGTACAGTTAAAAAAAACAGAAATAAAAGAAACCTAAATCAAATTGAATCCTTTATGTCCTATTTGGATTATTGTATCCTATGGTAGTGAGGAGCTTTTTTGTAAATGTAAAAATGTACAAATGCCTTGTTTACAGAAGATGACTGTATATATGTAATCTATACACACTCTGGCTTGTCTGCAATATAAACTGTTTAATTTATGTGTCTCTGTATATGAGGCTTCTTTTTTTGTTCAATTTGCCTTTTAATTTTAATGATTTTGAAAAGCTATTTTAAATTTTTGGGATTCAAATTAAATCTAAATTTTTGCATTGTCTTGTCTACTGTGACTTCACTTCTTAGGCATAAGTGGATTGAATATAGTTATCTTAGTCACCATGGGGGGTATATGATCGCAGAAATGACAGCTGTTTGAAGTAGGTAACAGTGACTGTATATCTGTAAAAAATAAGTCAAGGCAACTGGACTTGCTGTATTTTTCTTGAAGACGGTTCACTGGACATCCAACCAGCTTTCTCAATTCAGAATGACTTGTACAAAAAAAAATCTTTGGTATACAGTAGAAAGGGCCCTGGTGTTGCTCTAAGAAAGGGTTTGAAGCAGGGGCTTAGTGGTCATTTAGAGTGAAACAAGTAACACTGTTATAAAGGAAAAATTAGATATGAAATAATTTATGCTTTTGAGACTACATGGCAGCAGAGAGCCAAAGCCATGCATGGTAAAAGGAGAACTCCAGTCAGGATAAAAATTATCAGTAAAAACTTATATTGTCACGTTTTGTATATATGTTTCTTTTTTAAAATAACAATTAAAGTAGAAGAAGTTGCGGACTTTTGAGGTACCTCACACTACACAAACATAAGTGTAAACTATAACAAACTTTATTCATATAGGTTAAAAGAAAAAACTGACTGTCTTGACATCGACATATATAATTTTAAAAGAGCACACAATATTAAAACAAGGCCCCACTTTGTTCTCACTCTCCTGCCATGCACGTAGTATTTTCCCCAATTGTATACATATGTACATATTATCTTGTATTCTTCAAAGAATGATGATGCAGATGATATGGTGTGCTTGACAGGGTCTGATGAAAGTGGTTCTGTGCGTTTCACAGTATAAACTGCTTCTTCAGAAACGGTACTACAACTTAATAATCCAGAGTGCCCGGGAGAGTTTTTTTTTTTGACAGCAGCAGAGCCGCCGGACAATAGGAAACTATGGGGCGGAGCTAGCTGTCACTGCTGGCTCCGCACAATAGTTTGCTATTTATTTTTGTAACTTTTTTCACTCTTTTTCTGTTCTGCTCGGCCCCTCTGAGGGACCGAGCAGAACAGCCGAGTCGAATGCCGCTCAGCGGCATTCGGCTATTCACTCACTACTGTTTGGGTAATTTAAGAATAGCCCGAACAGCAGTGAGTAGCCTGCCGCAGGTTCGGCTCCGCCGATCCAGATGTTGGATCGGCTGAGTCGAACTCCTTCTGCACTTCGGGTCAGACGATGTACGGCTGATTTCAGCTGATGTACGGCTGAAATTAGCCGTACCAGCCTGAAGTGAATAGCCGAACAGTGTTCGGCTCACTTCACTTCAGATCGGTCATTCACTCGGCTGCCCTCGGCAGCTTCGTGAAAGACCCCTATGAATTTTAATAATTGTCAAACAATCACAAAACTTTACATACAAATTACCCAATTGTGCAAAACCTATATAATACATACATATCATGTTGGCAAGAAATATCGCCGTTGCAGAGGCTCAATAATATAGGTTTACTTACTGTATATCTATTACATATTGTAATGCCCATCCTCTTTTACCTGTTGCTACAGCATGCGGGGCTAAAGAACTTCCCTGCAGCCCTCGTACAGTTATTCAGCCACCAATTAGAAGGACATACACATGTTTGAAAATGCATAATCCCTATAATACACAAAAGTTTAGAGGGGAGAATAGACATACAAGAAATAAAGGAAAATCGAAAACTCTACACGTGGGATTAATTATCTATCCATAGGGGATATCTATCCATGTGGTACATTAAGTAAATATACCCGTCCCCCACTATGCGTGTGTAAAAGTATCCCACTCCAAGTCCCTATATGTACTATCCATGACCAATGTCAATATAAATGACAATGCTAAAAAAGCCACAACAGACATCATTTATAAGACTAGCCAACAACCAGCCAGAACATCTAGCCTCCCCCTTCAACAATCACCTGAGAATTCCTGCCAACACATTGCCTTCTGCAACCTCCTCCATTAAATACCCCCATGCTGGATGTGCATGACGTCACGTTTGGCACGGGTACCCAGTTTCAGCACATGCGCTACCCACCCCAAAATGAAGCTTGACCCCGTAGCGCATACCAAAACAGGCAGCCACCCAAAGTAGCCAAGCCCCCAGGAAAAAATGCCCAGGGGGAACGGCCAAGAAGGGGTGGACTCCAGTTCATAGTGTGGCATAAACAAAAGGTAAACAAAAAGAAAGGCGGGGAACAATGTAGGTGGAACAAAAAATACACTTAGGAGTACACCACCTAGCAGAAAAAACAGGATTCTAAAGGTGTATATGTTATTTTGAAGATAAGAGTAGTTTTTCTTAACCGGAAGTCAATGGAGGTACGTTTACTTGCCAGGCACCCCCTAGCAAAGCGCCTTGTCCCCATGTTGATGAGGATAAGGGCCTCTTCCCCACAACCCTGGCCCGGGAAGCAGGGGGGCTTATAGGAATCTGAGTGCCTCCTTTTTATAAAGAGGTTACCCAGATGCCGCCCCCCTTGTGAATGAGTAAGGGGTAGTTGTTACCTCTAATCATTTACCAAATACAAAAAACATTGTAAATAAACACACCACAACATAAGAAATGTCCTTTATTTGAAAAAAAACCACAACACAGGTTTTTGACAAGTCTTTTATTAAAAAAATATGTTCATCGATGTAATCCCAAGGTCAATGACGCCATCCAGCAATGCGGATCCACATCAATCACGATGGACGACGGCCAAAAGAAAAAATCCCCAACGCCCGCCAACACGACCGATCCCAACAAACTCTCGCCCCAAAATGACAGCTCTGCTCCTGAATGTAAACAAAGGGGCAGAGCGAGTCGTTATGTCAAGGGACTTTTTGACCCTTTGTTGACATTCAGGAGCAGAGTTGGTATTATGACAGCTCTGCTCCCGAATGTCAACAAAGTGGCAAAACAAGTCTTGTGATGTCACAACTTGCACCACCCCTTTGTTGACATTCGGGTCAGAGCTGTCATTTTGCAGCTAGAATTAGTCAGGATCGGTCATGTCGGTGGGCAGTGGGTATTATTTTTTTGGCGAGTCGACAGCCGTTGTCCATTGTGATTTGTGATTGACATGGACTTACATTGCTTTCCTGCTCTGCCAGGCTGCTGCTCAGACCAAGGACCTGGGAAGAGATTTTAGAGGGGACCCCTTTCTTTTTTTTTTTGGTGTTGGAGTCCTACCTAATCATACAGACCTAAAGTGTCTGGTATGATTAGGGGAGGGGACTCCATGTTTTTTTTTATTATTCTAACGTATTTCAACATTTTATTTTAACATAACAACATAAATTTATTACGAATGACATTTTGAAAAACTTTTGGATGCATTCGAAATTTTCATTATTAAAAATTCAGATAAATTTGGATTCATTATTTTTTATTTGGTAATTCAGATGCATTTGAATATCTGATTATGGAGAAATGTGCCCGAATTTCAATTTCGAATGAAACGAATCACACATGTCTGTTGAAAAGTATTATCACCCCCAAAGGAAACAATGACCGATTTGTATTATGATACTCTAAATGGGTATTTGGCTAGAAAATTAGTCCCCATGGATAAGCCTTGATTGGGAGTGTACACTAATATGACTGGGGGGCTTATTATAAACTTGGTGATAGATACCATTCCAAGTATTTCATATACAAGTCATTTTATCAATGTAGCACCTGGAAGGCCTCCTAATCAAGCTTGTTTGTCCAAATGTGATTTATTCCACTATGGTTTTTCCAAGCGGTCTCCCAGCCAAGTTTTAGCCGACACAAACTGTGCTTAGCCTCTGATGTCAAACAGGATCTGAATACATTTTCCAAATGTACTGTATGTGTTTTCAATAACGCAATTCAAATCTAATATACTGTACAGAAGGGAAACTGCAATGATTATGGAGAAACATCATATAGGATTCCCACATATAAACATTTTCAGGCACTAAGTGACTTGCCAGATGAACCATATACCCATTTTTTAGGGAGAGGGGAGAAAATAGAAAGATGGCAACAGACATGTATAATAAATAAAGGCAGAAAGAGAAGAGAGTACAAAGGAGGAAAACAAATTCAAGAGAAGGCAAGACTGATCGAAGGAAATAATTTTCAATATTAGTGGGGTGGATCTAGGACTTAGAGAACTAAAGGTCCTAGATTGAGGTTTGTAGTGGGTGCCCACTACATATAGAGATTCATAAATATCTAAGGAAATATGTTAAAACTTTTTTTTTTAGCAAAGCAAGTCCCCATAATAGGGCTAATATTAATGAGGCTAAAAATTGTATGAATACCAATCTAAAGAATAAATCTACTTTTAATCCACCTATAAATCAGAATTATCATTTAGAGGTTTTGAAGGATTTTGCATTGTGCTAGGTTTATTGATGATTGCTTTCTACTACAGAAGGAAACATAAATTAAATTAGCTCAATTGATGGAGCACCTAAATAATAATGATTGGTGGATTCATTTCACTTATGAATATAATAAGAAATGTGTACATTTGTTTTAACTCACAAGAGAATGTATTAATACAAGGAATTATTTGAAGGAGTCGGATTAAAAAATCATATATACCCAGAAATAGTGGACATCATCCTAAGTGGTTGGCAAATATTGTAAAAGGACAGATGCTTAGAATCAGAAGAAACTGAGGAGTAAAGTAAACAATTGGAAATATTGAAACAAGGCTTCATTCAAAAAGACTATAAAGTACAGGATATTAAAGAGATAAAAGATAGAGTAATGAAAACAGAGAGGTTGGAATTATTAAAGGGGGTTGAGAAATGTGTTAGACAAAATATCAACATGGAATGCGCTTTTATTACACAGCATAGACAAATATAACAAACATTTCTTAAACACTGTAATTTAAGAAAAGACGCTGTTTTAGGGAAGCATATACCTAAGAAAGGTCCCTAATTTGAGAGATCATATTGTTCTGGGCGTTTTTGCACAACCTAGTAATCCTAGAAGTACTATTAAACATGTAAAAGGATCTTTTTTAAGCGTGACCAATGTAAAGGTTGTAATCGGACAAATTTTTTTTTAAAAGACTGAAATAACAGAATTTATAAATGGAAGACAAATTTGCATTGGCTGCACTAGCTGGAAATTGAGAAATCAAATTGATGAACACATCTATAACAAAAAAACCTGTTAATTTACAAACAATTATTTGGTGTTTTGCCCTGTGAAGGTGACTGTATGGTTATGCAAATGTAGCATAATTTGCAAATTATATTTTGCACTATGTATAAAGCAATAGGAGTTGTGAGAATGGTGCTGATCGAATGTTCTTGACTTTAATCTGACCAATGCTGTAGGCAGTGGTGTATTTTGGTTTTGTACTGCCCTAGGCAAGACTAAACTTAGGGGCCTCACAATCTTTATGTGCCCCACCCCTTCCTGTTTAAGACATTTTGCTTACCCTGTTGGGCTATTAGCAATGCAGAATACTGCCAGCTATGGACGACTACATATCCCAGCAATATATCATACAGTAATGCAGAATAATATGAAGCTACATAGTCTGTGTTGTTCCAGGGTGGTGGCCTGATGTCTCCAGGGTCTCAGGTGGGCTGTGCGGGCTCTCAGGTGGGTTTTTCGAGCTCTAAGGTTGCCTGTGCGGGGTCTCAGGTGGGCTGTGGAGGGTCTCGGATGGCTGTATAGGGTCTTAGGAGGGCTGGGCGGGGTCTCACCAGGGCTATGCGGGGTCTTAGGAGGGCTGTGCGGGGTCTCACCATAGGTCCGGATGGTCTTTTGGGTGGGTGTGGCAGCAGGGTTCCACAGGAAGAAGAAAATGTGCAGCCGGCACTGTAAACAGGTGCCACAAGGTTCCTAGAAAGCTGCTGTGAGGTCCCCAGCAAGCGCAGGACCTCACGGCAGCCGCTTGTGTTTAAAAATGTAAAGCATCGGTATCGGCACTTAGTATGGGGCCACTTTCACAAGTACTCGTTAAAATACCCAGTATCAGCACGGATACCAGTAATGGCAGGTAAGGAAAGAGCCACCCAAGGCAAATTCCTTGTTTGCCTTATGGCAAATAAGCCCCTGGCTGTAAGTCGATTGTTGCAAAATTGAATGTTATTGGTGTTTTTGGAACATTAGTTTAGGTTGGATGCCGACAAATCAAATGTCTTTATTCTATCTCGGCGACCATTACTGGTGAACAAATGTTCCCAAAATGACTTCTTTATGCACATGAACATTCCTTTAGGAGTTGTGCGAGTGCTGATCGAATGTTCTTTAATCTGACTGTTGTTGTTAAATGTTTGCATTATGGGAATGTGTCAATATTGCCTCATCTGAGAATGGAAAATAAATGTATTTCCTCGAATATGTTCGTCAGTGTGTCCTAAATCAAACCTTGTTCTCGTTCATTTCGGCTACTTGTGCATCAAATGTAGAGATGAGTGAATGGAGGTAAGTTTGGTTAGCTGGATGTTCGCCAAACACAGTGTTAAGTCCACAAACCACAAGCATACTGGCAAACTCCATTCAAGTCTATGGGAGGGGAATCTTGTAGTGATGAACGAACATGCTCCAGCTCAATTCGCAGTTGCAGAAATTTAATGCAAACGCCATATTGAAGTCCATAAGAGGTGAACTTCTCCCAAAATTTATACGAGGCTCTTTGAGTCTAGTATGTATTTTAAGGAGCTGACCCCCCCCCGCCCCCCCAAGTGAATGAGTAAGGAGTACTCATTCACAAAACAAAATTACCTCACAATTTTTATTATAAAAAAGTCTCATGCTGCACATCCATCATCAATCATGTCATCCAGTGATGCAGATCCTTGTCAGTAACAGTTAAAGACACCTCTGGTCATCGACAGAAAATACCCATTGACCGTTCAATACATCCACGCCCAGCGAGAGACTAACACTAAATGGTAGCTTTTGGTCTCCACATGAAAATGTAAACAAAGGGGCGGGGTATAGTGTTATGGAAATTCGCTCGGTTAAACGCACTGAACTGCGCCAAAGTATGTCAAACACAAAGAATTTCCCCCGTGCTTAAAAGCACAGTTGTATTATGCTCTTTTGTGCGAGGACTGGAAGCACCTCTGTAGAGTCATGTAAAGTTAGGACACAGGAGACAGGTGTTGCTTGCTTGCTAGTTTCATTCTTAGAGCATCAGCACAGGTATTTGTTTATTTTTATAGCGGTCAGACAGGAAGTTATGTCAGCCAGGAAGTGATGTCAACAACCAGCAAACCAGGAAGTTATTTCAAACAAGAAGTGATGTCAACAACCAGCAAACCAGGAAGTGATGTTAACAACCAACATCACTTCCTCACTACATCAACACATCAACATACCATATCCAATTACCACTGGAGTGAACCTTATCCAGCACGGCTCAGTGAGCAATGCCCAATAACATTACTATGTTTCTCATGAATGTTTATCTGCAGGGACAATGCCGTACCATTTCCAGCGCGCTGATCAGACGCATCAGAAATACGAACACACGTTCCTTTCATCAAGGCAGATATGTATCTTAAATAATAATATGTCCTCAAAGCAAGTTGTATACACGCCAAACCAATAAATCCATGCACCGCGCAGGGGCCCTAGCCGGCGTCCATACATTCGCCAAGAAGACACTGCTCAGCCACGCATAAGATATCTACTCCGATGGTTTACTCTTAGTGGGGATTTAAACCGGGTCACGCTCCAATTGGGCGTGACGCAGCAAACCCTGACACGGAGAGACATAATGACAAAATATTAGAATACACTAAAAACACATCCTAATAAAATTTCCACAACCGTAGCTGTTGATGTCATTGTCCAAAAATTAACATGTCCATTTTTTATCAATAATGTCACCCCATGCCCCTTTGTTTACATTCATCCAATAATTATCTAAGTTCCCCATCAAGCAGGATGTAGGTGGATCCTATTGCCAATAGACATTTAATATTGTACATTAAATGACCACTGAATTTTATTGTATGCTTCAGCTAATAGACCATCTAGAGTAATACTAAAGCAATGACTAGGAACATTCCTCAAGTACATTCCAACACACATACAATCAATAGATTCAATGTAATGAGTGACTGTTCTTGTTTTTTTTTAACCAATAAGCCCTTTAGGGACATTCAAAAGGCAATGATTATGAATATTCCCTGAGTACACACGAATACAAATACAATCCAATTGACCTGCCGCTGCTGGATGTGTGTATTGAAGCTTTGTGAATCGACCCTCATGTCTGTTGAGTTGGAGTTTCCACCACCCCACTGCACATGGATAATGTGAACAATTGCTTTCTACGTGCTCTGTTCTCACCTGGTTTGCATACATGTGAGCTGGTTTGCTCAATGGACATGGTATATATAAGTCAACAATATAAGTGATTTGTCCTGGTGCCTGTATTCTAAATTACATTGCTTATAGACCAATGAATGTTTGTTTAAAGCCCCGTTTTGATGGTTAGTTTGTTATTTCTTACGTGGTGGGAGGATGACATTAATTTGTTTACTTGTTTAGCAATTCAGTTTCTGGACATTTGCAAATATAATGCAATAATATTCTTTTTGGACACAGAATTGAAATCAAACAACATTCAGTTTACTAATGTGAGTCAACCATGTAGCTCATTTGGGCATACAGTGAAATAATCAAGTATGTTCAACTAAGTAAATATGTTTATCAGGCCGTGGTTAGAGCCACAACATTTCCCTAAGTTACGAATGATCATGTCCTGTTATGAATGACCATAATAATAGTGGAAAAGCATTGAAGAACATTCACCCATCGCACTGAATTCACTTACAGCTAATGGCATTGTGACTTTTGGGTTGATTGTATGTGTGTTTTAATGTACTTTCCAAGCCGTTCATAATCATTGCCTTAGAATTGACCTAGTGAGCCTATTAATTGAAGCATACATTCACTCATCACATCAAAGCATAAATTAACATTCATTGATCAGTTGGTGGACAATGATGAATATCTATTGGCTACAGAATCCACCCACAGTCTGCTTTCAGTCACAAGGGAGGAGAACCTGATGGGAAAATAGCCTGCTTACTTATGAAGCCTTTCCCACTCTTGATGAATGTAAACAAATGGGCAGGTGTATACCTCGTGACATCATTGACCAAAATTGAACATGTCCATTTTTGGTCAATGACATCGCCAGCTATACTCTTACCATGTCATTTACATTTAAGTGCAGGCACCAGAGCTGTCATTAGGCGTTAGTCTACCGCCAGGTGTGGATATGTTGCGTGGTTGGTGGGTTTTTCCTTTATATGGTCCTTGGGCATCACTTGCCATGATTGGCAAGGATCTACATTGCTGGAAGACGTGATTGACGATGGATGTGCACCAAGGGACATTTGTGTTTTATTTATTAAGGACTTGTAAAAATGTGTGGTCTCTTTTAGGGATGCACTGATACCATTTTTTCAAAACCGAGTATGGGTACCGATACTTACCGATACCGATACTTTTTCTCCAGTACTCCCTGATACCAATTGCCAATACCTTTTTTGTGTCATGTAACAGTTTTTCGAAAGCAATACAGACGAATGATTTGAGGAAAGCAGTAGAGTGCCAGGGCCTGTTCCCAGCTGCAACCACTGTGACTCTGGTAGTTATGCCATTGATTCTAAGCTGTACATTATATAGAAATGCAGAATACCATCAGCTATAGAGGACTACAAATCCCAGCAATACATTGCACAGCAATGCAGAATACTACCAGCTATAGAGGATGACAAATCCCAGCAATACATTATACAGCAATGCAGAAAAATATGAAGCTACATACCCTGAGTTGCTCACAGGGCTGTGCCGTGTCTCAGGAGGCTGTGTGCAGTCTCACCAGGGCTGTGCGCGGTCTCACCAGGGCTGTGCGCGGTCTCACCAGAGCCGTGTGTGGTCTAAATAGGGTTGTGCGGGGTCTCAGGAGAATGTGTGCGGTCCCATCAGGGCTTTGTGGGTCTCCCTGTTGAGACTCGTACACAGCCCTGGTGAGAGCTACGTGCGGTCTGACCAGGGCTGTGTGGGTATATATATAATAGCACTGTAAATTAAAAGATAATAATACATGGAATTATTTAAACATTTTAAATAAATATTTAATTTTAAAAAGTGTTTACTTTAGTATTCTCATTCTACTTTTATTTGCAAACATGTTGAAAACATCTAGAAAACAATGCCTGAAATGAAATGGAAAGGCAAGCATTGTAAAAAAACGAATTTAAAAATGAATACATTTCTTGCATAATAACTTGTTTTATATTGTCCCTTTGTGGTGACATAAAAAGTCTATGTGCACATAACACTCTAACCCTGTCTCCAAGAAGACAGCTCCCTGCAGCTATACTGTTCCTAGGTTGGCTCCATACATCGGACATTGTGCCAGTTTGGGCTGGCAGGCTATGCCTGCATATTCTTAAACCAGATTCCTTTTGCCTACTAGGGAGAGGTAAAGATAGCTGACCCAGAAAGAAAAAGCTGTCTTGCAATCATGTCATATCTTAAAATTTAAAGTGAAACTCTACTCACAGAGGGAAAAGGATACTATTCATTACTGTTCCTTGTTCCCTGTGCAAATGTTTAGATCCACTGGTTGGTAAAGCAAGGCAAAATGTCAGAGATTCTCCAGCTTTTGAGGTCACTAGGGCTTCTCGACTAATTTATTTTATTACCAGTGTATGTGATGACTGGTCAACGAGCAGGATTCCGTCTTTGCTGTCAACCCCACCCTGGCCTCAGTCTTAATCTGAGAATGCCACAGAGTCACACCATGACAAACACTGTTGAATGACTTCAATGCACCACTGCGCCCCCTCCCGCCCCTGAACGCAGGAAGCCGACCAGGATGCGATACCGTGCTACCCAGCAGCCGACTGCTCTGAAACTCACTGTATATGGTGTGAACAAGCTCTATAACAGGATATCAGGGGCAGTGCTTAGGGGACCAGCTCATTCTGCAGGAAGGTAAAACTTTTAAACATCAAGTAGCAGCATCCATTGTAAGTGATTTAATCAGCATTTGAAATAACTTAACCCCTCCAAATATAAAAGATGAGGTTACAATGAGTAAATAGATACCCAACATGCCCAGGTTAAAAATTGTGTCCATGAAACGCGACAAACTTCAGTACCCCAAAAAGTCCATAGACAACGCTTTAAAAGCCCCCACAGGTCATTCGTTTAGAGATACCCAAAAATACTGGCTCTAGAATTATTACTCTCAGTCTGGTATGGGCGGCGATACCCAACATGTGTAGCACGTTCGTCGTTTTCATATGTAGGCGCACCCAATGCGTGTTTACGTGGCAACACTCATGCTCGCGGGGTGGGGGACTTTAAAAAAAGGGGTTAAAAACCTTTTGACTATCACAGCTTTCTCCAAAGTTATACTTCCTGACTTAGGCGTTATGACTGTAAAAATGAAAGGAAATGGTGTAAAAGGCAACAAGAAGGAAAAACACAAAAACTATTTGTATTACTTCGATCTAATTATTGTATGATAAAAAGTGTTCTAGAAAAAACAGAGACATTTTTTTAAATAGTTACAGTGATTGCTATTAAAACTATAACACACATAAATTGAGATGCAGCTACATGATTATTTGACAAAAAACCTTTTTGATATTCTTGTTTTTACATCTAATTTCTTTTATGAAAACCTGAATATATTTGTACTTGTAATACCAATCATGTTTGTCTTTGAGTGCAGATGACTGAAGGTTCTGAAGCTACCGGTACCTTTTATTGGTAACAGTTTGTATTTTGCTTGCGATAGCTTTTCTAAAGCTCTTTCTTCTCATACATTAATTACACAGCAATGATAAAACAAAATGATTGCACTTTACCTGCTATGTGTTTATATACCTTTTTCTTCTTATATGCACTGTTGCTAGATTTTGCACTTCTATACTGTCATAGCAGGGTGGTTGTATAGGGGGAGAATTAGGTTTTTAAGGTAAGGTGTAGAGACTATGATAACATTTACATATGTATATTACTTGACTTCTTAGTCTCCTTTTGGTTGTGTGCTGTTGCAGCCATGAGTTTATTTTAACCTTTTGACTACCATGACTTATAACCTACATTGTTGGTCACCTAGGACATTGCACCGCATGGCATATGCAATTCATATTTTGACTACGAAGGGTTAAGGCAGAAGTAATGCTTAATGTCTACAGACCCAAACTAGGAAAAAATATATATAATTGCTCAAAACTGTAAATAGTATATTGTCTTCTGACTACCTCACTTTCTTCAATTGTGGAAAGACAGATATGGGGGGCTGGGCTATTTATAAAGAACGTGTGTACTTAAAATTGACTTTTCAGCTACTGTATGAATGCATTCCTAACAAGTAACAATATACAGCAAAAATGTATTTGTTTTCCAAAAAGCTACATTTTATCCTTAAAAGGTAGCCCTTGAGCTCCACTCAGTGACATTTCCTAGGCTGAGATGATGTCATCAGTCTACTGCAGAGAGGGAGAAGCATTTCCTCAATCTCCCCTCCCCTAGTGATCAGATCGTATATTGTACATGAGAGGCTGCTACTAGTGGCTGATCTGTGTCAGACATTGGTGAACACAGCCAAGAAGTGCACAAACACCAGACTCTACATGTTTCTGTCATTTCTGAGCCACCAGTCCAGAAAGTAGATGCTGAGTCTGTATTATGCCCGAATAAAGAAGGTTCTATCTTTCTGGAGAGCATTGTTAGGGTGAGTACTGCAATCTTTGTGAGATATAATAAATAGACGTGTGCGATTTGTTTCATTCTGAATCAAAATTCAGATGAATTTTCCGGAATTTGGACATTCGAACACATGCGCCGCACGCTTTCCCACCGCTTTTTTGGCCTGCTTGCTTGGAAAAGAGTCTGGTAATGAATGGTCATTTTGCATGCGGTTCCCCCTTATAATTCTTAGCAGAAGACTATAATATGCTTTGCTCTGATTCGACTGAAGGGCTTTTTAATTTCTTCTGTTTTAGTCCATTCTCACCATGAACTATATGGTTATACTGTTATACTGCCCTACACCATAGAAGCCATGGTTTCCATGCACTGCACTAATGATGATCAAAAATCTAGAAACAGTTGTATGCAGTTTGGAATCAATGACTCTATAATATTAAGCTGTATTTGAATTATATACCGGCAGTTCTGGAAATGTATCTGGTTGTTGTGATGTACTCATCTGGTTGTTGGGATGTACTCATCTGGTTGTTGGAATATACTCATCTGGTTGTTGGGATGTACTCATCTGGTTGTTGGGATGTAAGGAATTATTTGCCTTTCACCAACCACTTTCTTGAAATGATAATAATCCTCTTATTTTTTGGATATCTAATGGAATAGAGATAAGAATGGAAAGACTTTACTGTGCTACACACTAATTCGGTTGGAGGGCTATTTGATTGCTTTAGGCCCTTTTCACACAGACAAATTCAGTTCTGATTAGGAACGAAAAGGATGTCCCCTCGGTGACATTCATGTCCATCCAGTTTTTTCCTCCATCTTAAGATGGAGGAAAAAACTAAACTTACCCGAGCAATGTTAGTCTATGAGCAATCGGATCTAAACAGACAGATGTCTGTTTACAACTGGTTACCCCTGATCCGGCACACTCAGGTCCGGCAAAACGGAACACTGTTCCATTTGCTTTTCCAGACCTGGCTGGAGTTGAGGGTAATCAGATGTAAACAGATGCCTTTCAGTTTAGATCCAGCTACCCATAGACTAACATTGGGCTTCAAATCAGGTCCGCCTGAAAAAATAACAGGCGGACCTGATCAGAAAGCCCATGTGAAAGGGCTCTTAGTCCCTTCTCACCATAACCTGAATGGTTATACTGCTAGTCGAGAGAAATTGGAGCCTGTAAAATAGCATTACTTTTCTTGCCTGCTGGATTAAAAAAGTTAATTACAGGAGCGGTAATCTTAGAATTGATTATATCTTGTACAGAACAGATCTCTACTTTCCAAAGTTTCATTCATTATTGAAAACAAATTAAGTGAAGAAATTGGGAAGGACAGTACATTGCAATTCAGGGTAGAAGTTTATAATTACAGAATAATGGTTAATACAACTCTTCTGAAGCATAGAAGAATAGGAAACCTGTACTGGGAGAAATACATAGGCTGCCATTATTGACCTTTACCATACAATGCTAGTTTCCTGGCTATCTTTGACCTTAGTGTTTTGGCACACTAATAAGAATTTAGATCAGGAAATTTGGAGTAAGAGCAGAACTCCTGACCTCCTTGTTCTAGTTCAGTGTGTGTGTGTGGGGGGGGGGCTGGGGTGTCTAAAAGTTTGACAAAATGTAAATGTTTCGCAATCAACAATACAGATCACTGCATCAGATGCATATACTGTATTTACAGACATAAAGACCTTTTTTGCGATAACCAGCATTGCTTCTTTGCAATGTCATACCTGTAGGAGGTGTGTGTCACTGCGGACAATCCTTATCAGATGGCTGATACCTTTTCCATCCACAAAGATCTTTATTGCAAGTTACAGCAGACAACAGAATACAGCAGATGAATGAATAGATGGTATTTGAAGGTCAAGGATGATGTTTCCAAGCATGCATGTACTTGTGGTCCTGCTACAGGCAGACATGACACTATACCACTAGTGGAGCAGAAGGGCGGTACATTACACACAAGGGGAGGAAATTCAGAAAAAACATAATACGATAACCAAAATTAAGATGGCACTATAATAATGCCAGCTATACAACTATGTGATTCTCATTTCACATTATTATGAACACCAACTATGAGTATGAATTGTGTGATATCTTACAAGTGTGTAACAGAACAGTGGCCTCTCCCAAACCTCTATGAAACATCCCTAGGAAGGCAACCCAAGTCAAACTAGATAGCAAAATGTGACAAATGTTGGAAACTGAGGACTCTGGCTCATTAAAAACCTATCTTGCCTCTGTCTCAGCTGCATTTGAGCTGAGTGTTGAGACCAAGGAAGAGACAGTGCAATTTTTATTTAGAAGTTGATATTGTGTTACCTTGTTTTAACAAAACATCCCTTGCAGTGCTTTTTTTAAAATTCTCAAATAAAGCCCATTTTAAGGTTACTGGTGTGTCGGTAAGTGCTGGGTTTAGTTTAAGGTGAGTCACCACTGAGAGAACAGCAGAAGGACCCATCTATCCAGCAGCTACTTAGGGAGTCATCACGAAACATGTACATTTTGTTTTGTTCTGAATGGATATTCGCACATAGAAAAAACACTGGAGTTTTTAATTTTTTACTATATAAAGAAAAAATACAGAAAATTTTGAAAAAAACTTTTCCCTACGTTATAAAACATTTATTTTTACCCATTTTTTGGTCAAATATAAAAGATGGGGTCAAGTTGAATATATATCAAACAAGCCATAAAAATGTATCATACAGTATATGGTTAGACTAGGTATACATGCTAAGAGTAACCCCCCAAAAAACTGCTGACTGGTACTGGTGGAATACATATTGCCAGTCCTTGATATTGGTGGAATACATATTGTCAGCACCCAGTACGGGTAGAATGCATATTGTCAGTCTCTGGTATTGGTGGAATGCATATTGGCAGTCCCTAGTATAGATGAAATGCATATTGTCAGTCCACAATATTAGTGGAATGCATACTGTCAGTTCACAATATGGGTGGAATGCATATTGTCAGTCCCCGGTATTGGTGGAATGCATAATGCCAGTCCCTAGTATTGGAAGCCTACAGGTGTGAGTGGCCAGACAGAGGGTCAGGTATCAGCAGGCTCTGCCAGGAAGGCCACATGAGAGCTTGGATGCCAGTGTGGGAAGGATGGGCATAGTGGTCAACTGGGTAACAGTGAAATGGGGAGGCAGCCTACAGGTGGGGGTGGCCAGATAGAGGGTCAGGTGTCAGCAGGCTCTCCAGATAAGGAACTACATGCAATAGGTTGGATTGATGGACTTATGTCTTTATTCAACCTCAAATACTATGTGACTATGTATTGGTGGAATGCATACTGTCAGTCCCCAATATTGGTGGAATGCATATGGTCAGTCCCCAATATTGGTGGAATGCATACTGTCAGTCCCCAGTATTCGTGTTATGCATATTGCCCATCCGGGAAATTGGTGGAATACATATTGTCAGTCTCTGGTGCAGGTGGAATGCATATTTAGTCCCCGGTATTGGTGGAATGCATATTGTGAGTCCCCGATATTGGTGGAATGCATATTATTAATCCCTGGTAATGGTGGAAAGCATAATGTCAGTCCCCGATATTGGTGGAATGCATACTAGCACAATGTAACAGGCAATCTAATGCCTAAAGCACTGTCAAGCAACTGCATGCACACACATGTTAATGCCAGTTTTAGGTGGAAACGAATGTATCATACAGTATATGGTTAGACTAGGTATACATGCTAAGAGTAACCCCCCAAAAAAACACAAAAAAATACACCATACATCAAATGGTCCTGGTGGCATATATGCCAGGCTTCCAGTACTGCAAGGCAGCAGTGCTAACCATTGCACTAACGTTTCATAGCTTATGAACTCTGTTCTTAGCTAATGTTGAAGTTATCCACCAGTTCTGATTAAAAACAGTAGGTATATGTCCCTAGAAAAGCATCTGGGGAAAGATGTGGCACCATGTCATATCAGGATTATGTGATTCTGGTGACACCCAGTGGTCTTTTTAAGCAACAGACCTTTTTTTTCTGTGGTATTAATTACTGCTTAGAATGCCAAGAAAAAAAAGCAGCTGATATGTGATCATCATGCTATTCTGAACATTAAAGTAGGGCACAAATCAAACAGGCTCTGATGTCTTACTTCTGATAGTAAACAAGCATAATATACTAAACAGACCTTGTCTGACAACAATTTCTGTCATTCTGTTTAATGTTCAGAGAATTTGTTGTACAGATTCCTTGCATATTAACCTCAAATAATTAGTTACAAAATAATAAGGTATAGGCAGGCACAGTGGTAGTATATCATACACTGAGTATTCAGACCCCCTTCACTTTTTTCAATGTTGTTATGTTGTAGCCTGATACTACAGTTGTTTAAATTCTTTTTTTTTTCTCATTAATCTACACTCATTACCCTATAATGACAAAGTGACAACAGAATTTTAGAAATGTTTGCAAATGTATTAAAAGGAAAAACTGAAATATCACATTGGCATAAGTATTCAGACCCTGTGCAACAACACTTGAAATTTAGCACAGGTGCCTCCCATTTCTCTTGATCATTGCTGAGATGTTTCTCAGATTCGAGTCCACCTTTGGTAAATTACATTGATTGGACATGATTTGAAAAGGCACGCACCTCTCTATAGAAGGCCTTCCAGCTGACAATGCATACTGTATCAGAGCAAAAGCCATGAGGTTAAAGGAACTGCCTGAAGAGCTCAGAGACAAGATTATTGCAAGGCACAGATCTGGGGAAGGCTACAAAACATTTCTGCTGCACTGAAGGTTCCCAAGAGTGTTAATAAGAGCACTGCATGACTCTGAAAGGCTGCAAAGCAGTAATGCCACCACGTGGTTATCTCTAATTTCCTCTCCAATTCAATAGGTGTTCTACGATTTCCAGCATGGCATTCACATGTTCACACATTTCCTGGCCTTTTTCTGACCTCATCTTATATAGCTGTAATGCCGCTTATACCCCTCTCCTCGCAGCATCCAAAGCTGCCTGTGACACTCTCCCAAACCACAAACAGCAGCTGGCTGCCTGTCCAATATGGCAGCCGCAGGGTGCAATATCTTCTCGATCATCTCCTATGGGAGGGCGCTCTGTATCAGCTCCAAGTTTAAATTGCAGATCTGATTTGGGGGGGATGTGTGAATGCTCACCTGTCACCACACCCTCGCTGATAACTGCTAATCAGCAGACCTTTCCTATAAAGCACTGCTGCTCAGAGAGCACAGTGCTCACCCAGATAGCAAGAAATTCTGCTGCAAGTTTGAAAATGACTTGCTAAACTATTACAGACTTGCCAAGCTTCACAATTTTGTTGCACAATTACAGCAAGTCTGCATTGCAAGTCTCCAGACCAGCGAGCTTGCAGAGCTCTTGCTAAGACCTGCAGGACTCTTGCTGTAGACTTGCCAAGCAAATTTGCTACAAGTTCAAAAAGTGTCAACTAGAACTTGTGCTGCGAGTGTTCTGCAAGTCTACAACTTGCCAGGAATATGTGCAGCAAGTTAACAAAATTACAATTTCACCCCGCCACAAGTTTGTAGCAATTTATCCTTGCTATCTGGGCAGTTATTAGTGAGCTTCCCAGAGTTCAGACCTGTGTTCTTTGGCTCCTCAGCATTCAGATCCTTGTTCCTGTATTCCTGACTCCTGATTCCTGATCCCTGCTTGTTTATCATTTCTGAACCGCAGCTGCCCGCACTGACCTTGGCTTGTATAACCGCATGAGAACCTCCTCCGCCTGCATCGACCTTGGCCTGTTATTTCTCTACGAAAACTGGACTTACCTTATCGGCTTGATTTATGCAGTTTCTGTAATGCAGTCCACATACCTTTAGCTGTATTCTCTTTTCTGATGTGGATATTATGGTCGACTTTCACTAGCAGACTTATAATTGCTTTTGTTTTTGTTCTTCTTGTCCCGTTCCTCCGCGGTACATTATTGGGTCTGTACTCAGTACTTTCCACAAGTCATCTTTGCTTCGCAGCATTTTAAGCTTGAACTTCTATAGCTGGTAGTTGGTATTGTTGAGCTTTGCGATAGCAAACTTCACATCTGAACAACTTTCCATCTTTCAGTAGCTTAAACGCTCTTGGTGACTTGCAGTATTCTGTTCAGCGTCTGGGCCCATAACCTTTTAGTTATGTGTTTAGATGAAGCACTGAGATCTTGATGAATGCTGTGAGGAACAGGATTCTCTGGTCTGATGAAACCAAGATTGAACTGTTTGGCCTCAATTCTAGCCACTGCTCATGACTTGCACAATACCATCCCAACAGTGAAGCATGGTTGTGGCAGCATCATGCTGTGGGGGTGTTTTACAGCAGCAGGTACTGGGAGACTGGTCGGGGTTGAGGGTGTTGGTTATGTGTTTAGATGAAGCACTGAGATCTTGAGGAATGCTGAATGAAGTTTTACTTTCTTAGGAGAACATTGCATACATGTATGTATACAGGAATACAGCATCAAACAGAAAACATATAAATCATAGATAAACATGCAGAACCGCAGAAACTAACACTGTACTACAGCACCATCTCGTGCTCAAAAGATAATATTACATCTCTGAATGTCAGTAAAACAAATCAGTATGCTGTTGTATTTCCAACAGAGGTAAAGCTGAATGAAGCAAAGTACATAAATATCTTCAATTAAAAGCTGTTCCACAGCGTTTAGGACCTCAGACTGGGCTGAAGGTTCACTTTAGAACATTACAATGATCTTAAGCACACAGCCAAGACAACACAGGAGTGGCTTAGGGACAGCTCTGTGAATGTCCTAGATTAGCCCAGCCAGAGCCCTGACTTTAACCCTATTGAACAACTCTGGAGAGACCTGAAAATAGCTGTCCACCAACGGTACCCATCAACCTGACTGAGCTTGAGAGAATTTGCAAAGAAGAATGGCAAAAAAAACCCAATCCAGGTGTGCAAAGCTTGTTGCGTCATACACAAAAAGACTTGAGGCTGTAATTGCTGCCAAAGATGCTTCAACAAAGTACTGAGTAAGGGCCGGTTCACACTACAAACTCCGCATTCCAGTGCGTTCGGCCTCTGGAACGCATTGGAACGCAAGTCGGCCGGCTCCCTGCGTTCATTAGTGCTTGCGTTCCGGTCCAGTGTGATCTGCAAAAATAGTGCTTGCAGCACTGGAATGCGGAGTTTGTGGTGTGAACCGGCCCTAAAGGGTCTGAATTCTCAAGTACATGGGAAATTTCAGTTTTTTCTTTTTAATAAATTCACAGACATTTCTGTTGTCACATTATGGGGTACTGACTATAGATTAATGAGAAAATAAAAGAATGTAAACAACTGTAGTATCAGGCTGCAACATAACAAAATTGAAGAAAGTGAAGGGGGTCTGAATATTTTCTGAATGCACTGTATATCCATGCCTTCTGCAAAGAAAGACAAGCAAAAGGTGTCATAGTGGTATTAGAACTGCAATCAGAGTGCCATATTACATTGTCCTAATTTTGGGGATTAAATGCTATGATACCTGGGATTCGCAGTTCACTAATACTTAACTTTGCTTACATCACATTAAATCCCTCAGGCAAGCTTCCATCCTTACAGGTTCTTTTTAAAATAATTAACTCTTACACTTATTTTTCAGCAGAAGAGAACAGTTATAACTATTCTCTCTCCTTATCCTTTCCTATTAACTTTGCTCACAATATTGACCTGGCCCAGCTACTATCTGCTAAGCCCTTTCAACTTCACCTGATCTCAAGGGAAGATGTTTGTACAACAGCAGTATACAGAGGAGGACTAAAAACTGTTGCAACAACCCCCTGAAGGAGTTGCTGGGTTATTTGGGTTCTCCTACTGTTTTTAGTGGTGACCTTCGACTGTACACTTTTCTAACACAACATTGTAATTACAAAGGGGCTTTATCAACCACCAAGATATGTGAAGACACAGTGGGGTTAATGGAGCAGGTGTTCCTTCCTGTTACTCACGAGTGAATGGCCCTCCTAGAATGCAGTGGTCAAATTAAGCAACAACTCAATAAACAATAAAAGTGGTAAGTACCATTATAATGTACCATAACAGAATATGGCTGTCTATAAGGCTTAGCCACTACCCTAAGGCCCTGACTAAGCACTGGCCAGTTGAATGTGCCTATTGTCTGCCAGCGGTTTGGCCCTTTAAGTGGGTGTCGGATTGCTCAAACTTCAAATTAAGGCATTTGTAATCCAAAAGGTTATTCATTCATTACAGGTTTTCATATAGCAGCAACAATGTATGCAGCACTTTGCACCTTCACCAGTCCCTGCCCTCAAGGATCTTACAATCCCTAATCTCACATGCATACATAAAGGGCGATTTAAACAGGAGCCAATTAACCTACCAGCATGTCATTGGAGTGTGGGAGGAAACTGGAGTACCCAGAGAAAGCCCAACCAAGCACAGGGAGAACATGCAAATTCCATACAGATAATGTCCTGACCAGGATTTGAACTGGGGACCCACAGAGCTGCAAGGCTGAAGGCTGAACCACTACACCACATAAATACTTATAAAAGTGCACTACAGTAACTCAAAATGAAGGGATGAGGAGGTTCCCTTTAAATATAGTTTCACTGGCAGCAGCAAGATTTCCACAGTGGTAAGTAAGCTCAAAACACACAGGGGTGGCCAAAGGCCAATCACCACTCAGATACCCATAGGATGTCCTCCTGACAGTAGTTTGTCTCCTAATTACGGTATCAATAGACTGGATAAAGGTGGATACAACACAGGCCACAATATCCCCATGCTGGATAATGATGACTGCAAGACAGTCCCTAGACACCTTTGCGTTGCTAGTGCATATTATGCATGTCAGACTAAAGGTAGCACAATGTACCAGGGCTCCGCTCTGAAGTATAAACCTCCCTTTCAGGTATCCCTGTGATTCTCTTTGTCTCTCTCTGTACCACAGGCTTACTTTGTCCCCCACACTCTTTTTTTGCTCAGGGCATTGCTTAGTTCCGCATCTGTCTCTTGGTTGAGGTTAAAGTCTTGGCCACCAATCCAGCCAATCAGAGTCCTCCATCCTCTTGCTTCCTTCCACAGGCATGTCCATTAAATACCCCCAGACAGCAGGGACACAAGCTGCTGCATCAGAATGCTTAGGATGTGCAGTTCCCGTAGCCTGAACACTTTCCTCCCTGAAAGTACACAAAGAATAAGACTTTGTCATTTACAATTTTCCTCAACCTATTTAATAAAAGTTAAACTTATTTTGTGAATGTTCCTAACACAAGATGTGGGCAGTGCAATTCCCACCATGATGTGTCGGGTATAAGGCAGGTGATGTGACAACGGCAGTCTCAAAATCCACCTCTGCTGTCAGAATGTAACAATGGCACTCTCAGCCTCACCCTGCGCAGAGTTTTTACAGCTCATGGGACCACAATCTAAGAGGCGGCAAACTAAGAGTGATCATTACGGGATCAGTTAATTCCGAAGTAAACCCTTAGACAAACAAAAAATAGCTGTCACCCCATTTTCAACAGAAACACGCACTATTCACAGTATCTGCTGCAAAAATGAGGACCTTTAGAAAATGCCTGTGACAGGGAGGTATCACCGGTAGCTTTCAAGGATTCTTTAATTTCTGATTAAGAGCATTTAGAGATATAGCCTAATAATTTTTAAATATTGTTTCAATTAAAAGAAAGCGAAACACAGTACAAGAAAGCAGTAGCTTTTAGTGGATTCACTAGCAGGTGTCTACAAAATTTATGTGACCAATGTTTCCAGTTCCCCATGTTTTATAATTAGAGAACCAACATATTATTGCACAAAATGAAATCACGATTTGACAGACATCAGATATGACATGGATTTTATGTAGGACTTCCTCAGAAGGGGATAGTGTGTCCCATCAGTTTTCTGCACCTCATAATATAGTGGTGTTTGGTATCTAAGTGACCTGTACTTTTTATACAGTTAGGTAAACACTTTTTATTAATCTAGCTCAAACACAGTCTTAATTATGGAAATTGTATACATTTTGGTTTTGATGGTTAATGAGAGCCAGACCAAAATGTGTATTACATTAAATGCTCTGATAAAATATTTACCACATATATAAGTTTGGTCTGGTTTTCAAGCCTTCACTAAGTACCGTTATAATAGCCATTAGCAGGCTTGCCTTAATGGAATTAATGACATGGCCATTTCATGACAGCCAATTGGTGCTCTGGCTTGTCAGACTTCTTGTAGAACTGTTTATGATCTTGTCTTGAGCTGGGCATTTTAGTGGGGAGTGTCTCATACTCAAGATTTGTTAATTCCAATTGTCTGTTGCTAACTTGCGCATTCTGGAGAAAAGAGGGTCCATTGTGTTCTGCATGACCCCCATTCTCTTTACTTTTTTTTACTTTTAGAGGTTTTCTAACATCAGTGTTATATATTCACTAACTAGAGATGATGGGGCCTTTTAAAATATCCCATATCAATGCATCACAGACTTCTCAATTTGGAAAGCTGCCAAACTTGTCATTCAGAGAATTCAATGATGAAAAAGTAGAATTAATTAATGCTTTTGAACCCACAGACGCTGAGAATCTCTCCAAAGAAAGGCCTATCTGAAATTAAATAAAATCCATTTATTTAATCCATTAAGAAAATATAGACAGATACATGTCAGCAAAAGCTCCCTACATGTCTATATACTATAAAAGGAATACATTAACCACTTCTGGGCAGCAATACATACATACACTATATTGCCAAAAGTATTGGGACGCCTGTCTTCACACACACATGAAAGTTAACGGCATCCCAGTCTTAGCCCGTAGGGTTCAATATTCAGTTGGCCCACCCATTGCCGCTATAACAGCTTCAACTCTTCTGGGAAGGCGTCCACAGGGTTTAGGAGTGTGCCTATGGGAATGTTTGACTATTCTTCCAGAAGCACATTTGTGAGGTCAGGTACTGATGTTGGACGAGAAGGCCTGGCTCGCAGTCTCCGCTCTGATTCATCCCAAAGGTGTTCTATCGGGTTGAGGTCAGGACTCTGTGCAGGCCAGTCAAGTTCCTCCACCCCAAACTCGCTCATCCATGTCTTTATGGACCTTGCTTTGTGCACTGGTGCACAGTCATGTTGGAACAGGAAGGGGCCATCCCCAATCTGTTCCCGCAAAGTTGGGAGCATGAAATTGTCCAAAATGTCTTGGTATGCTGATGCCTTAAGAGTTCCCTTCACTGGAACTAAGGGGCCAAGCCCAACCTCTGAAAAACAACCCCACACCATAATCCCCCCTCCACCAAACTTTACACTTGACACAATGCAGTCATGCAAGTTCCGTTCTCCTAGCAACAGCCAAACCCAGGCACATCCATCAGATTGCCAGATAGAGAAGCATGATTGGTCACTCCAGAGAACATGTCTCCATTTCTCTAGAGTCCAGTGGTGGCAATTCTTTACACCACTGCATCCAATGCTTTGCATTGCACTTGGTGATGTAAGGCTTGGATGCAGCTCCTCAGCCATGGAAACCCATTGCATGAAGCTCTCTACGCACTGTTTTTGTAATCTGAAGGCCACATGAAGTTTGGAGGTCTGTTGCTATTCACTATGCAGACAGTTGGCGACTTCTGCGCACTGTGCGCTTCAGGATGCGCTTACCCCACTCTGTCATTTTACGTGGCAGAGTTGCTGCTGTTCCCAGTTGCTTCCACTTTGTTATAATACCACTAACAGTTGACTGTGGAATATTTAGTAGCAAGGACATTTCACGGAACACCTGAATCCAATGATTTGGAGCGGTGTCCCAATACTTTTGGCAATATATTGTATAAGGCGGCCCACAGAAGTGGTTATACCACGAACCCAGCTGCAGCCTTGTTCTTCATGTCATTTTAAACAGCCAGCGATGACTGTTCAGGTACAAGGGATCTGACATCATTGCAGCTGCCGGATCGTTTGTACCGATCATCGGATCGTGCTGCACCCACCCCTTCTCGGAGAGAGATCACCAGGCTTCCATCTGCTGATCTCTCCTCCGATCACTGGACGCGGAAGTGATGTGTGTTACATCACTTCCGGCATCACTGTTTACATTCTCTGGCACTTAGAGCCAGGAGAAGAAGCCGTGGAAGCATAGCTCTGCTTCTTCAGCTTCTTTGGGGTCCCTAGGTGACATTAGGGGTCTGAAAGACCCCTGATGTCTCCATAAAGAGGAACTGTCAAACCCTATCTGCTATTACATAGTTTGCTGTGATAGCAATTAGGTTAATGTAAAGGGGAAAAAAAGAAGTATTTGAAAAATAAAGTAACATATAAAAAAATTAAACAAATGCAAAAAAATCAAATTACATTACATATCGCTGCGAACATCAGAGCAATAATTCTAGAGCCATTAATCACTGTTAGCACTAAACTGATGAGTGGTAAAAACTTTTAAAGTGTCCCTTATGGGAAATTTGGGTATTGAGCTTTTCAGAAAATGCATCATTGTTTGGGGGTTTTAAGCTGTTTTCTAGCCATAAATTCAGATTATATCATGTGTGTGCAAATAGTAAGAAATTGCTCTGGACAGCAGATGTTTCATCTAACATCCTAGAGGGCTGTCCATGTGCAATTGCTTTGGATAAATTATTAGAGCAGGCAGGAAGGCAACAATGGAATATATTTCAAGGGGTGTATTAGCACAATAACGTCATTAGTGCTAGGCTTTCACCCATGGCAGAGTGGCCATGACCTCCTTTCTACTATTCTAGGAGTGATGTGTCATCATTTCAGATTAACAATTGCACACAAGGATCTATGAAAGACAAGTACTATTCTTGGCTAACAAGAAGTACACATGACAAGCCATATGATAGTCATGTGCATTTCAGTAAGTGGTTCCTGCAAAGCATTGTTTAATTCTTTTAATTTCAGTAAAGTAACAGAGGTCCTGTGTTCTGATTGCAGCATCCTTCTCCATTCAAGACAAAGGGTTCTAGTTGCCAGCTAAAACAGGTCACTCTTTTGAGGCCAACAGATACATAACATCCTTTCCTGTATTGTTTGACTGTGATCCATGGGATTTCAAATGCTAAGACTTATGTAGTATAGGACTGCTAGAAAACAAGTAATACATGAAGCACTGATAGGTAACCTTTTTGTTGTTGACGTAAGTGTTTGGTATGATGATCTAGATGTTATTTTCTGCATTTATGAAGATTTCTGTAAACATTTTTCAGCATTCGGTAGAGTATGTGTCCTTTTGTCCCCAGTGGTAGTGAAATAAATGCTGGTTGGGAATGGAAGTGGGCACTTTTGTTTTTTATGGCTGTCGCACAGAGAAAGGACAGTATGCCATTCAGGTCTGGTGCCCTGAGAACAAGGACTCCTGGAGGATGATGTGTGAACCCTCCTGAGATGAACAGTTAGAACAGTAGTTGAAAGGGATTCTGTATCGGCAGAGAAATGAGGTAGAGTCTCAGACACCTCTGATCATAGAGCTCACTGAGTGCTGCAGGATGTAACTTTTGAGCACTGGCTAAGATGTGCCCCTGAAGGTCCCAGAAGGTATGTAGGTTCAGGCAAAAAGTAATCAACAAGGTCAAAGTGTAGCTATAGACAACATTTATAGTATTCAACTTTCACAAATTTTGAGAGTAATACATTTTGATGACCCAAACTAACCTTCCCCAATAAATAATTTGGTTATATTATTGCCCAATGACTTACAGTTTGTTGATTATGAAGCTGATGCATGCCCTCTGTCCTCCTTCTTTCGCGCTGCTTCCCCAAACTTCCTAATGGGGAGAGAGCACATTGGCGCCATCAAATGGGGCCGGTCCCATAAGACAGGTGCTGTGTGTTTGTGTTGAAGCACACAGCGAAGGCACTGTAATCCGGGAGCACGCTAGGGTAGCTCCATAAGACCCTAAAAGGCAATGGAGCCATCTTGAAACACAAAACCTACAGATATAAGATCTGTCCCTCTTATAACATAGTTTAATTACCTGTTGCTCCTACTAGTAGATCCAATATTTTTGTTATTTCTGTCCCACACCAAGCTGTTCGGCATCAAGGGCAGTTACAGCTACAAGGGGTCCCAGAGCAGCTGTCATTAAAAAAGCAGCGGCGTTGAATGCAGCACACTGAATAAAAGAACAGGGTGACCACTGGCCTTCAGAACTGGGAGCTGGTGGTCACTCAATAAAAAAGTGACTCTTAGAGAGCAGAAGCTGTCAGGATTAACATATACTTATTAAATATGTACTAAATATGTACTCATGCCGGCATAAAAAAAACCTTGTGCAGCTACATTTACCACTGAATAAAGCTCAAATTCATCGTAAACAGCAGGTTTGTTTTGAACCACACATAAAAATGTTTTAAGAATATGATAGCAAGCTTGCTATTTCATTTGATTAAACTCTCCCCAGCAAGCATACAGTGCTCAGCCTTTTTGCCCAATAAATAATGAATTGATGTTGCTATATGTTAAAAAACATTAAACCAGCGTGGAGTCCCCTCCCCAATTCATACCAAAACCTTTATATATGTAAAAAAAAAGAAAAAAAGTGTTGTTTTCTTTTTTTTTTAAGGATTTTTTTACAGTGTGGTGTGTTTTATTTACTATTTTACTATATGTGGTGAATGAATAGGGATAACAACTACCCCTTACTCATTCATGAGGGGTCTTTTATAAAGGGGCACCCAGATTCAGATAAGTCCCCCTGCCTGCAGACCCCTTCCCACCCCTTTCCTGCTCTGCCAGGCTGCTGCTCAGATCAAGGGTATGGTATAGGATTTTAGGCGGGACTATTTTTGGGGGGGTTTTGGCGTTGGGGTCCCCCTGAAGACCTAAAGGGTCTGGTATGAATTGGGTGGCACACACTGTTATGTTTTTTGTTTTTTTTATTGTTTCTGTGGACTGTCAAATAGTAAAAAATAAAATAAAATAAAAACATTTACAGGGTTATTCATGAAAGGGTGAAGAGTTTGGAGAAGGCACGAGAAGTGAACAATCTAGGACAACACAGCTGAACTGGAAAGTGAGCTGAATTGAAGAATTTTTTTACGAATCAGCTATTTTGGCCTAGAATGTTCACTTCTCCTGCCTTCTCCAAACTCTTCACCCTTTTGTGAATAACCCCGTTAGCATCACTATTCCAGACTCTCCTAAGTTAGACTCCTTTATATTCCTCCACCATATGAATTTTCTGTTTTGCTGTACCTGACAGAAACACCAGATTTGAAATCTTGTATGTGCAACCTACAATTCTACAATGGAACTTTTCACTCATATTAGACTGACATGCTTGTGAATGTTTCACTCACAGAGAAATATAGGTTTGCAGTTATCTCTGTATTACATACATTGACTGGTCTGAGGCAGAATACATGAAACAATCTGCATATACCGTATAGTATATCCCATTTTTTTTGCCCATGCGCCCAGGTTCATACCTATACCATAAACAGAAATTTACTACAAGATTTGGAACTTTGTGCCATATTGCTTGTGATATTTCTGCAAATATAGAACCCTTAATGGTTGTTAGTAAGACATTAATTTAAGGTCATTATATCGTGCAGGGCCCTGCACTGTGGTTTTAAATTATTTAAAAGATGTGCTCTGCATGAAATAAAGCATTTTTAATAATTTACATGTAGCGTTATTGGTAACCAGGCAGACATCAAAGGGATATGGCTCTTCAGCTACTTAATAGTGATATTACGAATGTCCCAGACCCACTAAGTTGGCAATAAATATATCAGGCACATTCCTCTCAGGGTGAAGTTCTTGTCCTCAGGATGTTCAGAATTTTAGGCGCCTGTCACTTTGTTTTAGGTTTAAAGAGATTTAATTGCACATTTACATGAAGATGATGGGAAGGAGGGTGAATGGAGCACAGGATACCTACAAGTTTACTTAAATTGACACTAAACTAAGGAGTTACATTTTAAAAATGCATTCAGGTACCTTAATTATTAACAATACTGAACTTTATTTGTGCATCAATCGGCTATAACTTCAATGCAAATTAGTAAAATAAACGCGAGATTGTAGTCCATCACAGGAACTAGCTTGAATTGGTGGCTATCTTACAACACACACAGGGACCGTGGGGAACAAAAGTAGCAACCCTCTAGAAGGAAGGACAGTGTCAGCACCAATTCAGAGATGATTTGAGGATCTACAGCCAAGTGATATACAAATAAAGTTCAGTATTGTTAATAGTTAAGGTACTTGAGTGCATTTTTAAGAATAACTCCTGAGTTTAGTGTCACTTTAAAAACAATCCTTGGTCTTCTGCATGTCTTTTAAACTTTGTAGGTCCCTCTCTCACAGGGTTTTAATGGCTGGACACTTATACTCAAAAGTGCCTCTGAGGTTCATGTGTTTACTCAGTCTTGAAATTCAAGGCATTCAAAGGTTTCCATGGGGCTTTCCAACTCAGTTCATCACTCACCTCATCTCTGGCCTATCAGTACTCCATGGCTTAAGGACAAGACAGATGGTCACGCATCCTCTTAGGGCAAAACCCTGGAGTGAAATCCATGTTCCAGGAAGTGCCTCAGATATTTAATAACATTCCCAGCATTCACAGCAAGCCTCCAAGCCTGCTGATTGGCCACGTATACATACAAATATAGCATGTTACTGAGACATCCATTGGTTTTATGTTTCCTTTCATGCATGGAGTATGTGAGCTTAGACCATCAGTATATGGATTATAAAAACAATGATGAAGTTAGGCTTTAGAGGAACAAATTAAAAAATTGACTCTTCATTTTTATGTGCAAGTTAAAATCCAAATTTGGTCCTAAAGAAACAATAATAGGTCTTAATTAAACTTAAAATGACTGCAGAATATATCTCAAGCTCGTCCTCACCTACAGTAAAAGCCCTGCTTCTATTTAGGTCAGCATTAAGCTATGGTAGCATTTCTGAAACCTCTTTTTTCGCCCTTCAAGGGCAAAGGTTTGTGATTTCCTAAGACACATCATGTATGGGTGACTAAGGCAAACAGTCTAAGGAAGTGGAAAAAAAGGTATAGAAAATTATCACCAGTTTTTCAACAGTGAATCTCATGCAGGGGATGATTTTTTTAATGACAGAACAGACAGCTGGAGCCCCAGACTTCAGGAGAGGGCCCATGGTGATCCTATATAAATGCCTGTACTTCACTACTTTTTAGTGCTCTAGTAAGTCATTTGTACATGTTCAAGTTTCTATAGGGGGAAATACAAAGGCTGAAAAAACATTAAAGGTTTTCTTTTCAGCTAAACTTTAGCCTACTATAAAGCCTCCACCAAATGATGGCTCACCTTCCACAGAAACCTTACAGACAATGAGAATCATCAAATTTAATTTCCAGTAAAGAGGACTGCACATACACACAGCCAGTGGACCAGCCTTGGCATAGCCAAGATGCCAAAATGTGCAGCTCACTCAGCTGGGGTGACACCACTCATTCATCCATAGGCAACGACTGCTGCTGTGATGTCTGTACTACAGGCTTCCATACAATACTTCTCAAAATTCAGTATTCAATCGCTCATCAATTTGGTAATGGATGTTGGCCTGTATCATACAAACTATTAACAGAAAAATATAGCTTAACAGTCATAATTAAGAAGTGGTTACTGTGAAGCTGGCCATACACCTATAGATTATCTGCAGATTTTCTATGGTCAGATGGAAAAAGTGCAACAGATTCTTCCAACTATACTAAACGAAGCGGATGGAGAAATCTCACACTGGGCCAAGCTTCAGAAGCTTGCTAGTGGAATAGAACCAGAAAAATCTGATTGGATGCAGGCATTGTTCAGTTATTTTGAGAGCCAGCGGGGCCGACTAGCAAGATACTGAAGCTTGGCCCAGTGGGAGATTCCTCCATCCACAGTTTAGCGTAGATGGAGGAATCTGTTGCAGTTTTTCCATCTGACAATAGAAAATCTGCAGATAATCTATAGGTGTATGACCAGCTTAAGGCCAAGTGCGGTTCAACCCAATATTTACTTTATTATAGAAAACTAACAATACAACAAATAAAGAAATAATCTACATGTTTTTGGTTTTGTCTGTTTAGCTAGATTTTGTATAGCATACCAGAAGCAAAGCTGTTGGAATTAGTAAGTATACTTGTATTGACAAGTACCAATGACTTTTAGATCTCATTGAATTTTATTACATGACTAAACTTTCACTTAATTATGATTGCACACAATAGGTATGTATGCTGCTAGTATCTGCCAACAGCATATGACTAATGTAAAGTATACTGCTACTAATTAATTACATTAATGCGATTTAATTCAATATTCAAACACTGTTTTAAATCCGGCAGAAATGCTTCAATAACCCATGTCAGAAGCAAAACACATGTGCCTGTGAACACTGACTTTTATGCATGAACCCATTAAATTAGGAGCACATGCTTTGAAATCAGACTGAGGCTGGTTTGTAGGCCTTCATTTGATACCTTTATTTGTATTTGTGTTTCCCACCAGCATCCGTAAGAGATAACAGGTGTCATGGCTCTAGCCCTTTAACAAATAATACTTAACCTTTAGGCTCACTGTTCTCCCCTGTTTCCCTGTTACATCGGCCCTTTCTTTATTTTTTCTAGGCCTATCTTTATATTTTATGATGTTTCCCACCACTGTCCATAAGAGACGGCAGCTGCCTATGTCTCTAACGTGATGCCTACATCTGGACCTCTAATGCATTCTATAGTGTTTCATACCACTGTCCACAAGAGATGACAGGTGTCTGTGTCTCTATTTTGAGGCATACATCTGGGACCTCCATTATACTCTATGGCAGCAGTTCTTAACTATGACATTTTGGTAATATCACTTTTCATGAGTCCCAGCAAGGTAAGAATTTTCTCATCAGATTAAAGAGTTTACATCCCCTACTCTATGGCATTTTCCACCACCATGTGAGGATCTCCAGAGGACTTTTAGGAGTACTGGGACCTGATCCACTGCCCTTACCCAAGGGTTATATGAAAGTGAAATATGGGACAAGATTCACCACATTGTTGTCATTCATCATAACTTTGATTAACAAAAAATAAATAAATGAACGGAGCACCTTCACAGACAAAGTAAAGTAGGGAACAACCATTATTTACGCATTCGTGTAAGTTAAATACATAGCATTAAATGTGTATCTCTTTACTAGGGTGACAATGGTAAAGTTCTGATGATCAGCCTTATAACACAGAAAATCGGAGACCACTTTTAGGGCCAGATTACAAATAGTACAGTGACCTGCGGTGTTCCACATTGGATCAACAGGATTTCTTCTTAGCAAATCTTATAACTAATGATGGTGACTCACTGATGGCTGAGACAACATCAAAGGCTGCAGCTTCAGTCTCTCACTCAAAATAAAATGTCCAACAGCTGCTGCTGCTCTGGAAATATCTGGTTCTCCCAGGACATCATTTCAGCTACTTTTATTCTTTCACATAGTGTCTCTAGAATCTGGAAAAAGAAAAGACATTCATCAACAATTCCATTTAATATTTATTTTATTGAGAAAAGTTTTCACATACAGTATACATGTGACAATAGTTTATAACTTGACATAAAACATTTAAGGGATTAATGATACAAAATAAAACAATTTACAACAAACCCCTTTCTAGCCAAACAATAGGTGCTTAGGCAAATAGTCAGAATTTTAGTGGATATAATCGGACATATTAAGGCCATAAATGTTCTATTTCTTTAACTTGTATATTATATCAATCTTGGTGGAAGGAAGACAAAGGGTGTATAGCCTCAAATAACGTATACCTTTTCGGTATTTCTAACACTCACGTCATAGAAAGCAATCTTCACGATGCTATATAAAGTTAAGTACCGTATAGGTAGAATAGAATCTAGATTGCCTAACAAGCAACTAAATTAAACTATATAATAAAGAAAAGAAAAATAAGTCTACAAGAGTAGAATGAAATTATCATCTTTAATCCGGTCATTGCACTAGATTAAATAGTTAGTTCGATCCTATAGTTATGGTGTGCAAAGAGGACGGCAAAACCATAATCCCCAGGCTTTTTGAAAAGTCATATGCCTGTCATTTTTTAAGGCAAACATTTGTTCGTACGAACATTGTAAATTCACGCTTCGCAAACAACATCTGAATGTTTTGGGGGTGATGGGTCGTGACACAATTGTGCTATCTGGGTCTTGGCTGTGTATAGAATATGTAATATAATTGACCTGAAGTCATAAGAAAGGGAGGATGTTGTTAATTGGAGCAAGGCTAGAGTTAAATTGGGGGGGGATTATATCTTGTGCCAGGTCTGATATCAATTTGAATATTTGATTCCAAAAGGACATGAAAGATTTGCAATACCAAAAGATATGGATTAGTGAACCGGATGACCCGCAACCTCTCCAACAAAGAGGTGAAAGTCCCTTATACAATTTAGAAAGCTTAAATGGGGTAAGGTACCACCTATGGAGGAGTTTTTGTTGCACTTCCCAATGATTAGGACAATGTGATACTTTGAAAGATAGGCTAATAGCTTTCTGCCATTGCTCTCCTGTGAAAGATATGCTCATATATATTTCCCATTTGATCATCGTATTAGATTTTGTAAAATATCGTTTATCCCCACATTTATCGTAAAATAAAGGGATGCCTTTCTTTATCCATGATTCCTTTTGGAGAAAATTCAGAATTGACCTGTCAATTTGTACCATCGTGGGGATGTGATGTCTAGAAAGGGAGTATTTTAGTTGTAGGAAATGATATAGTTCCCTATCGGGAATTAGGAATGTAGGTCAGAAAAGTTTACTATTTCTTTTAAAACAGGTCGGATAAGGACTTTATGCCATAGCTAGGCCAGTTTTTTAGGTTAATGTCAAGTATACAGTATTCCAAAATCGTTAGTGGAGTTTGTATCGAAACATTAAAGTGAGCACAGTTTGAGCCTAAAGAGAAGTGTTTTCATGTGTCTAGAGTAGTTAATATACTAGGATAAGGAGATGCAGGCTAATAGAAGATCAAATAAATCAATACCATTCCATAGTGGACCAAAGTTTATGGGGAACTCTTTTAACTCAACCTTTGATTTGATCCAAAAGACCTGCTTTGTAGTAGTGGATGATAATAGGGAGTGTTAGTCCACCATTTTCTTTGCGTCTATATAGCAGGAATGCAGGCCCGGCGCTACCGCAAGGCAAGTTAAGCCGCCGTCTGAGGGCGCTGAAGGGGTGAGGGCGGAAAATCGTAGTGGTAAGTTGCCGCCGCTGCAGTATGGGGCTCCGACCCCATGTGAGCTGGACTGGACCCCGCCCCTAGGTTTCCTCTGCTGTGCCGCTCTTTGGGACTGTGGAGTCAATGTGGCTGTACCTGCCGTCTGACAGCCATGAGATCTTTCTTCTGTGGGTGAGTGTTGTCTCTCCCCCCTCTGCCTCCCGATTGTAAAGTGCAGTGTATGTTTTTTTTTTTTTAACTCTCCCTCCCCCTCTGCCTCCGTTCCTGAACTGCAGTGTGTTCCTGTAGTTTTTTTTTTTTCTTCTCTCCCCCATCTGTCTCCTTCTCCCGGTCCTAAGCTGCAGTACATGTGTGTGTGTTTTTTTTTTTTTTTAACTTTCTCTCACCCCCTCTATCTCCAGGTCCTGAGCTGGTTTATATGTGTGTGTGTGTTTTTTAACTCTTTCTCCCCACACTGGTCCTAGGTCCCATCAGTATTAGGCCCCATTCATACCAGTGCAATTGCGGATCAGTGCGGTTTCCGCGCTGATCCGGAAACCACTGATTTCAAAAGGGAGATTTTGGTTGTTTTTAATTGCGTTTCAGCGCTGAAACTCAATTAAAAATGCACAAAACCGCGCTAACTAGTGCGATTCCATTGAAAGCTGTATGGAAACCGCACTAATCAGCGCGGCAAAAAAAGGGTCAGGGAGCAGTTCGGGTGGGGGGCAGTTCGGATCGCAGTGAGCCGCGCAGTCTCATGAACGGTCCTCATAGCAATGTATGGAATCGTTCATGTCGGCGGATCAGCGCGGCCGAACCGCCCTGGTGTCAACTCTTAATGGAGTGTGTGTCCAGTGCTCGATCCGGGGGGGGATGGGGGAGAGGCAACAGAGCAATTGCCCCTCACAAGAAAATTGATGCATCCTCCACCGCTCTTACGGCCACCATCAGGGGGGTATGGCCGATACACATGTGAGGGGTCTGGGCTACTTACATGGGTATCGGCCTTAGCAGGGGCAGCATGGCAGAGGTGACAGGGGAGGAGGGGGAGGAGGCCGGGCCCCAGCAGCGGCAGGTAAGAGGAGATGTGAGGGGGTGCAGGGAAAGGGACCCTGACCAGCCCACCTGAGACCCTGCAGAGCCCACCATAGAGAGTATCGAGTGGGCTGTGCTGGATCTATGGTGTGCTCTGCAGTGTCACTCTCAGGTGGGCTGTGTGGGGTCTCAGCTATGTGTGGGGTCTACAGTGGGCTCTGCAGGATCTCAGGTGGGCTCTGCGGGGCCCTTCTGGTGGGTCCAGAGTCCAGCGTGTTCCTGAGCCCAAAATCCAGTTAGTGTTAGTGAATAGGGAGTGTGGTTAGTGTTAGTGAATAGGGAGTGTGGTTAGTGTTAGTGAATAGGGAGTGCGGTTAGTGTTAGTGAATATGGAGTGCGGTTAGTGTTAGTGAATAGGGAGTGCAGTTAGTTTTAGGGAATAGGAAGTGCGGTTAGTGTTGGTGAATAAGTAGTGCAGTTAGTATTAGTGAATAAGGAGTGCAGCTAGTGTTAGTGAATAGTTAGTGTTAGTGAATAGGGAGTGCAGCTAGTGTTAGTGAATAGTTAGTATTAGTGAATAGGGAGTGCGGTAAGTGTTAGTGAATAGGGATTGCGGTAAGTGTTAGTGAATAGGGAGTGCGGTAAGTGTTAGTGAATGGTTAGTGTTAGTGAATAGGGAGTGAGGTTAGTGTTAGTGAATAGGGAGTGCGGTAAGTGTTAGTGAATAGGAGGTGCGGTTAGTGTTAGTGGAAAGTGAGTGCGGTTAGTGTTAGTTTATGGCCCTGCTCAACATATTATGCGGTTCTCGGTACTGTTACAGTAGCCTGTACTTCTTCTTTAAAATGCTACATAGAATTTTGTGTTGGGTCACCAGGGCAGGCGTTGCTAGGCAAAGTAGGCAGCTTGTGCGCCTACATCCGAAAATGTTGCGCTATACATGTTGCGCTATACATGTTGGGTATCGCATACGTCACAGCGAGAGCCACTATAGCTTAATAGAGCACGAATAAATTGACCGCCGTCCCATTCGCTCGCGACAAACTCCTGCCGCAGAATGGCATTTTGACAGATGCCAACCCCTGGAAAAGGACCTTGTCCCCGTTCCAATAGGGACAAGGGTCTCTTCCCCACAAGCCCTGGGGAACATAAAACAAGAAAAAATGAATAGAAATAATGGAAAAAAAAGTTGACCGCCGTCCCTCCGCTAGCGACGAACTCCTGCCACAGAATGGCATTTTGACAGATGCCGGCAACATATAAACAATTGGGTGGAGCTAGCTGTGACAGCTAGCTCCGCCCAACTGTTTACAGTTGTACTGCATTTGACAAGTGAGCCATGATTGGGCAAGGTCATCATGACTTTGCCCAATCATGGCTCTTACAGAGTACTGGGACCTGATTGGGCAAAGTCTTGCACCTGACCTGTGGTCGGGGTTAACTAGGGTTGCTTTTAGGAAGTCCCAGTGGATTCTATTGAATGCCTTTTCGGCGTCTAATGATAATAGAACATTTTGTGAACTCGAGAGTTCTGCGTGGCGCAATATGTTTGATAACCTCCTGGTACCATCCGGTGCCTGGCAATCGATAATAAAGCTCACCTGGTCAGGGTGTATCAGCATAGGTAACAAGTTATCAATCTATTGGCTATGATTTTGGCATACATTTTTATGTCAGAGTTCAAAAGAGAGATTGGTCTATAGTTATTCGGGAAAATAGGATCCTTCCCTGGTTTGTGGAGGGGAATAATAATACTTTGGAGCATTTCTATGGGTAACGTACCTTGGGTCATAGCAGAGTTAAAGACCTCAATCAAGTGTGGGGTAAGAGATTCCTTGAAGGTTTTATAATATTCGTTTGAGAATCCATCTACTCCCGGTGATTTATGTGGAGGTAGAGAATCTATAGATTTGCTAACTTCTTGAACAGTAAACAGAGTTGACAACTTAGCTTACTGTGCTGAGGTCAAGATTGGTGATTTTATGGGGTTTAGAGAATCCGATATGTCCTTTATTGTAGGTTGTGGGGTAGATGGGTCACTGTGTAAATTGTAAAGAGCCTTGTAGAAGCTCTTGAAAATATTAGATATTTTAGATGGGTGAAATTCCTTCTTGCCCGTGACCTTGTCATGAAGAGATTCTATTCTTGTGGCTTGATATCTTTTTTTTTTAGTTTTCTAGCAACATATGTGCCTGCCTTATTGTTCAAGGCATAGGAATTTGCTCTAAATTTTTTCAAAGCATGTTCAAAATTATGGAGCAGCTGAACACAAAGCTTTTGCCTCAAGTCTAAGAGCTTAGTAGCTCTGGATGTCATGTACTAATTGATCAAGCTTTTGAGCTCTAGATTTCTTCACCCATGCACCTATCTTTATACACTCCCCCTCAAGTAAGCCTTACGTGCATTCCATAATGTCACTCAATTAATATCACAGGTATCGTTCAACTCTAAATACATTTTCTATGCCTTGATAGATGTTGTTTATGTTCTGGGTGGACTAAGATAAAGGTGTTGAGCTTCAAAAGAAAATTCTTTCATCCTACATTTCAATCTTTTATCTGGATTGAAATGGTCTGACCCTAGAAATCCTGCCAATCTCTGCTGACTCAATTTGTGAGGTAGAGCGTTTGTTGATCAGAAACATGTCTATTCTAGAGTACGTGTCATGAACATGAGACAAGAAGGTGTAGTCTCTTTCACTACCATGGAAACACCTCCAAATATTAAGCAGGCCAAATTTATGGAGAAAAGTGCCAATGGTTGAGAGGGAACTTCTGCTATGGCTCGTAGTGTATTCATCAACATTTCTAATTATTATTAAAGAAAATGCTATTAGTGACTTTTACCATGTAGGAACCACAACCTCTTCTGGTGGTCAGAAGGAGCATTACACTGGAATAATGCGCCCTACCCACACTTAAGCTGTCTGTGTCTTTCGTGTGAAAAATATTTTGCATACACAATGATGAACAAAATTAGTGTATGGCCAGCTTTAGGTGGATTTGCAGTAAAGAATATCCTGATTTATTTGTGTCTGCCACTGTAAATCTCTTTTTCCCCTCTAATGCTTTTCTTATTCATATTCATACGGGTGCTGGCTCAAATGGTGGACATGCTGTTCCTGCCTCTAACTGTGCCCAGCTGATCTCCTTGAAAAACTGATGTCATCTCAGACTACTGACTAGTAGTTTTCACATCTCTTAATTTATCCATATGAGCCATAAAAAAGAAAATATGAAAAAGAAACAGTGGGAGCACAGTAAGAATATCTGAACCATAGAACTCCCAATTAATATTTGATTCTGACAGTTACATATTTATGCTTCTTAACTTTGCTTTTAAACCTGCTACTATGTCATGGCTGGATTATATCTTAGCATGATACCTCTGTACTATTTGTGTAATATTTGATTATAATAGTTTTTTAAAGGAAAACACAATTTTTGCTAATGGTATGTTATTAGGAATGTATTAAAATTGTCTTCTTTTAAATCTGCTCATTAAAATATTAATTTGTAAAACCAAAATGCAGTTGTCCTTTAAAACTAGGACAAAGCTCTTTATTTTTAGCCATGTAACTGCAATCTGTTGGCTATAATCTGAAAATACCTGTAACTTTTTTTAAAAGAATGAGGTTGTCATATAACAAAGTCCTTTGGCTAACTCATGAAAGCCGAGTGACAGTTTTCTTGCTTTTTCTGATGCGTGCAACAAATTTGGGTAATTCTTATGTGCTACCACATGTTTTAACTGAAACATGCACCATTCCTAGCCAATGCTGTGACAATTCTAACCTTGAGCAGAACCTGTGATGTCCACTGTACCTCCAGACAGCAGTATAATAGGTTTTTCAATATGGAAGCGCTCTTCACAGAAAAAAGGATTCTTTAAATTCCTATTTAGCATAGAGATAAGCTTAACGAATTTAAATGATCATTTTTAATAAAGGAAAAGGTAAAAAGGTGTTATGGAAAGAGACAAATAATACAACAGCAAAACATAAAGGTTATAGGAATGAAACTACTTAGCTAAATCTTGGATTCTATGGGTTCCAGAAGAGTCCAGTCAATGAAAGAGAAAATGGATCTGAGTTCGGCGCTCTAGTAACAAGTTTCTTGGCAGGTGTTCTTTTCTTGATGGTAAAGGAGAGCTCCAGTTTCTTGTGCAGCAGCTTTTTGCAGGCCTACTAGAGGGTGTCACTGAGCCAGCCCCCACCCAATTAGAAAGGCCCAGGAGTGTAAGACAGGAGGGCTGAAGCACTTTATGATCTTTCACCTGCCCCTCACATAATTTAAGCTTCACAAAAGTAGGCATTTTTTTATTCACCCAATGTTACCATCTGATAAACTAGAGATTATTGTATGTTATGAAATTAGCTTTTTATACATGCTAGAGGTGACATACCTGTGTTGTATCGCACCCTCAGAAGGGGTAATGTGTGTCTTTGACCATCTGTACCTCTAAGACAGGGTACATGGTATGTTTGGGACCAGTGTTTCATCATACATATATGTATATATATTTCTTATTAATATAGCTCCCCCTGGTACAAAGTGGGTGAAGTTTGGAAACTGGTTTTGTAAGCAGGATTATTTACATCTATGTGTATTTGACTGGGATATTTTAATTAATAAGTTATTAGTGTTCTGGATACTCAGTGCTTTATGATCCCTCATTAGGAGGTTGGCCATAAAGCCAAAAACAGCCGTAAGGCGGGCCTGGATAAACATCTCTGGTGCTTTGCCATTTAGGAGGAGTTTTAACTTTTAATGACTCTCTAAAACCAAATAAATATTTTAATGGGAAGTCTGATTTAGTCATGTCTAAAAGTGGTGAATTTCAACAAAGAGAGGGGACAGCAGGGTTTTTCTAAATAATTTTGGGGTGCCCAGACCTCATTACTGTCAGAACAACGTCTTATCCTTTACAGCCAAGGAATTTGTGTCAGAGCACAATGAAAACCAGACAAGTGAAAGGTGCTAGTTAAAATATGTATTAAGAACAGTGTCCACAGGAGCAAGCAGAATCCTAAACCAGAACAAGCCAGAGTCAGAAGCCGGAATGGGTAGTCGTCCAAGCCAGGCCAGGAACAGTCTCTCAGATGATGCTCTTCTGTCTGGCCATAAGAAGGAGCCTACGGGTGTTCCTTGGGGCGCAAAGGTAGCCCCAGCTGATTGGAAAGCTCAAGATCGAAAAAAAAGCTGCTTGCGCCCGAATCGATCAGGGCCGCAAGTTCAAGGTCAGTACCAGGGAAACACATATGGTTAGATGGGAAGAACCGTTGTATACAGGCATATTCAGGAACACAGCTGAACTGACAGTCCTACCTATAGGTGGTTTGATGGGGCAGTCTCTCAACATATGACCGGGTTTGGCGCAGTAGAGGCAGAGATTGAGAGTCCGCCTTCTGGACCTCTCGACCGCGGAGAGCGGACCCCTGACTACTCCGATCTGCATCGGTTCTTCAGGGGCGAGGTCCCCGACTGTGGAGGATGGCACGAGGATTGGCAGCGGAAGAGGGTCGGATCGCCGTGCAGGAGGGGGCAGAGCGTGTTGCCTCTCCGTCCTCCTTTCCCGGAAACGGCGGTCCAGTTGGGTAACCGTGCTCATCAGCCCCTCCAAAACCTCCGGAACCCCGATACGGGCGAGCTCGTCTTTTAACTGGTCTGATAGACCGATCCGGAACTGGTCAATAAGGGCCACTTCATTGAGTCCGGTATCTGGGGCGACCTCCCGGAATTCTGTAATGTAGTCCACCACTGGACGCCTTCCTTGCCGAAGAGAGCGGAGAGTGCCCCTAGAGGTGGAGGCACGCAGGGGGTCATCAAAGAGCGCCTGCATGGCGGAGACAAAGGAGCTCCAAGAGGACAGTACTGGACTATCAGTTTGCAGGAGCTGATGGGCCCAGGTCTGTGGGGGTCCCGTGAGCAGGGAGATAGCCGTCCGTACCTTGACATAGTCTGACGAGTAGGTGCGGGGTTTCAAGGAGAACAGTAGTTCGCAGGAGATGAGAAACGACCGGCATTTCCTCCTGTCTCCAGAAAATCGTTCCGGTAGGGCCACTGCTGGCTCACTGTTCACGACCTCCAGTGAGTGGCGTGGAACGGGAGGAGGTGAGATGGGGGAGGAGGAGGAGCTACCCTTGCCCGATGCCCGCGCCTGCGAACCTGACAAGGAACGGCCCCTATGGGTCCCTGACAAAGAGTCTGCTCAGGCAAAGAAGGAAACACAGGTGAGGGAAATGGCAGCCAACCAAGAATGCTGCAAACCAGTAAAGTCAGGGTGGAAACCTGACAATGTGCCATTGAGACTCTATTTGGACTGCAGTTGCCATGATGCTGTACATGTGACACCAGCCATTTGAGGATGGAACATTTAGTTGGGAGCTGAAATTTAGCTATTCAGTTGAAAGCTGACAACCTTGATAGTTGCCATTCCTTAAAAGTAACTGTTTTTTAGACCATTAAATTAGTGGTAAGTTATTCCCTAAAAATACCACCATATCAGTGATAAGAAAAGTGAAGGCAGTTAAAAAATGTTCATGTTAAAGTAAATTTTGTCACACGTGTATTGGGTCAAAACAAATTTTTGTCTGAGGCAATTCTACAACAGATTCATATACACTATATTGACAGTAGCATTAATCTGTCCCAAGTTGCATCATGAGTTGCACAAATGGTAGACAATTTCTAATGAGTGTCTATGGCACTATGGCAGGGAATGATGTGTTAGCTTTGTGAATTGAGTCTTGTGTATTCTGACCACTATAAATTATCCTTTTAGGGCCCATTCACAGCACAGGACTGCCATTCCTGGGCACTTTCTAAAGTTGGGGAACCTGAGATTGGAGCAGTTTAAACGGTGGGACAAGGGTAGGGGATCATAACAATGGTATTATAGCAATTGCTAAGATAAAAGTGTATAATGATAATAATTAAATTATATACCAATATGGTACTTATAAATAACAAGGCATTTGTGACAATGCATGGACCACAAATGAGCAATTATTAGAATACATGGGCGATAAACAGGCAATTATGACAATACACAGGCAACAAATGGGAAAACCTAACAATATGAGTGGCAAACTCCTGGTCTTACTTACTGCTGTACACATTATGTATTGGGTGGGAATGGGCACTGTTAGGGTAGCTGGAGTTTCACTTAAAGGAATTCTGCACTGAAAGAAATGCTACCATTGCTGACATCTTTTATGAAAGGCTGGTTGCCTGGCTGTCTCCAGCTAAAGAACTTTCTGAGTCACTGACCCAGATCAAAAATGCAGATCAGTGGAGCTATAGTTAAGTGACTCCTAAGTAATTAAACTAAAGCTACCACATCAGCATGACTGGCAGGGAACATTTATTTTTAAAATATGGTGTTCAGCAATGGTAGTCTCCATTACTAGTTTCCTTTTAAATGCTTTCCAAAATCTTATCATTATGAGTGTAGCTTAAGTCTTTTATATGGATCTGATTCTAAGCCATGTCTGTTTATAAGTCAAGCTCCCTGTGTTGGTCTAAAGATGCCTGAGTGTCTCTGATTGCACACTGTCACTGATTATCTCCCGTATCAGGTCATAATCAGAGTGAGATTCTCAGGGGAAGGAATCTATTAGCAATACATTCAGAGCAATGACCTTGCATCTTAGTTTGTTGCTCTCAACAGCTAATCAATATGACTCTTACCAGAAAAGGACAGTGATATTAGCGGCGCATGAGAGCACTAGTAACGCTGTAATGGTTATATTCAAACATTGCACAGTAGTATTTCAGACATGATTTACGGAGGTCTTCTGCAGGACTTGCGACTATGGACACAGAAGTATAATGTTTCACTCTTTTGCTAAAATCAGTTAGACACAGTGGTACTGCTGGAATGTGTTATCATTAACCACTTGCTGACCGGGGTGTTTACACCCCCTTCCTGTCGAGGCCATTTTTCAGTTAAGTCTATTGTCATCACATAGGGGGCTAAGAATCCCCCTATGTTTTATCAAATTACAGTAACAGGTCCTCTTTATGGAGACATTAGCAGTCTCTAAGACCCCTAATGTCACCTAAGGCCCCCTAAAGAAGCTGATGAAGCAGAGACCTGCTTCACCAGCTTCTCCATCCGGAGAATGACAGCTGAATGCGGAAGTGATGTAATATATATCACTTCCTGTTTTCTAATACCGGAAAGGAGATCAGAGGGAGATTGTGTACTGATGTCCCTCCGATCTCCTTGCACAGACACACAGGGAGCCCGGGATCGGCAGCGGAGGTGGAGGGGCGCACAGAGACACAACATACAAGCAATCCGGCTGCTCTACAGTCGCCAGACCGCTTGTATGTAAACAGCCATCGCTGGCTGTTTCAAATTCTGACAAGGCAGCATGCAAGAGTGGGTGCGAGCACAAGGATGTTTTGGAATGCCAACCTGCATCCAGAAGGAGCCCATCTGGCCATTTATGTAGGGCAAGCGGGCGGCAAGTGGTTAACCACTAAGATCTCATCAACTAATTAAGGTAATTAAAAAAAATTCTTCCAGCTTTTTAAAATATGCAGCTTTTATTGGTATAATATTTGGTGATCCTGTCATGAAGGTGCTTGTTCAGGTATTTTTTTATGGGGGACAATACTCTGTCCTTGTCTCCAAATTGTGCCCCTGAGCTTTTGAAAAGAGAGCACGTTGAGAGTGGTCGTTTCAAGACACATCACGCAGGCATGGAGAAATTACATTCAACCATCAGTGCATGCATGATGCATGTAGACAGGAAGTGCCTATAAAGAGGCTGCAAGAGATCAGCAATGCTGATATACAACAAAGAATGCCCATTCTGGGCAAAAAACCACAGCCCCCAATGACTCTATACGCACATCTTTAGTGTTCTCCCAACTGTTCCTAACTCCATCACAACCTCCACCAAAATATGTGTTGGCTGATCTCAAAGTGAGTATCATTGTCATCCTCTATGTAATGTGACAGTGCTTGGACCTAGTGATTGGGCACTGCATCATGGGAGGAGGTCACATGATCCCCCCTACCTGAAGCACAAGATGTTTTGGAGCAGCACACATGCAAGAAGGAGTGGTGGGCAAAGGGTAGAGTAGTGACTATAAAGTGATTGGGGCGTGTGCTTTACTCAGCTGCTGTCACTGTGCCCTAAAAAGGGTGTTATTCTATCTTCAGCCATCAGTCAGCCACAGATCCTACAGATTGAAGGATTGTCGCTGCACAATGCATGCACGCCTGTCAAAGTACAATTTTTAAAAAAATTGCTATTTTTTCCTCATAGTTCTACAAAGAATCACACAATTACATGGTAAGGCTGGAAAATTATACATCTATCAAGTTCAATCTGCAGACAAAAATAAACAAACCTGTATCCTTAGAACCCTAAACCAATGATTGATCCACAGGATGTTTTTCTAATCTAATCTGCTTTTTGGCAGAATATGTTATTTCGCTAATTAAAATTCTGCTGTCTGCTAAGAGGATAAAAGCTGCTAAGACTCATACAGAACAGTCATACACTTGTCTAGAGCCCCACCTGCCGGCTTCAAATGGGAAATATGAAACAAATAGTTGTTAATAGCAGTATTTCTAATTTTAAAAATATATTTTTAGTACTAAACATATTAAATAAAAAAGTTCATAATAATAAATGATTTAAATCAGTGCACACTACAGACTAATAAAAGCATCTTAAATTTATTTTGTTTTTAATCAGACTGAATGATGATCTTGTTTTTTGATTCAGCAGACACCCGCTAAACAACCCTCTGTGCTCTGGGCAAATGGTTGATTAGACTGCATGAGAAACCTGTTCTGTTCACTGCCATATGCCCAGTGATAAGTGGAACTAGCAGCATCTGCTGGCATTTCACTCCTCCTCTTCCTCCCCTCTGCATAGGCAGTAAACATATTTTTGGTGACCAAGCATTTACATTTATGCAGTAGCTAGCCAAAGACATTGGCACTAATGCTGTGATGAAAAGAGATAAAAAAATAAGAAACTGTATAACTGTGTCTAACACTTTTATACACCAGATACTACTCATATCTCTGTTGATTTGAGTGAGAACTATGAACATCAGTCTGTGCCCATTTATGTATTGGCATTAACATCTTTATTAGCAGATAGCATTGTTTACATCTTCTCTATTACAATGTCGTACTATCTTGTCTTTAAAGACTTAGGGGTTGATTTACTAACCTTATAAACACGCCACGAACATGTATACACCTCTGTAGTGTGTTCCCTCCCAGCATGATCTATGGGTGGAATCTAAACACCTTTGTAGTGTGTACACACCCAGCAGGTGTGTTGTACAAAGCCAAGCATGAATTGCAAGGTGATGTTGTGTAAATTAGCTCTATGTTATGTTGCTTGCGCTGATGAATGCAGGAATGTAAATGCATGAGCTAACCATTTTTGTCTAAACTGTGAAGCAGCATTATATATGGATCATGTGCGTGATTTTTCCATATATGGCATTAGTGGAAATATGCTTTTAGAGACTTTTTGGTTGATAAATACGTTTTGCTGTGTGAAAATCACACGCACCTGGTGTGTGCGTGTGTTTAGGTTAGTAAATCACCCCCTTAATGTACTTCCTAATGCACTGACAACATTTCACTCAGCCCTGTGAATTTGCACTTCCTTGTGTCACCACTCACAGAGCCTGGCATCTGAACTACAACTCAACATCTGAACTTCCCACAATGTAACATTATCATTGCTTGCTGGAAGCAATGCATGATGGGATATGTAGTCTTGAGAAATCAAGCTTGCATTACATCAAGCAGCAGGGAAAGAGATGCAAAGCACACTGGGAATGAAAGAAGCTGCTGAGAGCACTACAGAAGGCAACGAGCCTCCTAATCCGAAATTGCACATTGAAAAAAAAAGGGCGGCAACCATATTGACCGCCGGCGCATCCATACGCACGTATGCACATATAGAAGCAATGGGCATCGCCATCTTGGTGCAACCAAGAGGGTGGTGTGTCTTCTTACGTGACGTCGGATGCACCAAGATGGCGGCCCCCATACAACAAATTACTATATGCCCGAATATATAGTAATTGGTATATTCGGATATATAGTCATTCGGATTAAGATGAACGGCCAAATTGACAGAAATTCAGTGATTTGGCAGTTTGGCCGAATTTAAATGCACCTCTCAACAATCAACAATTATTCTTCAGTGACAGAACTCATACAATGCAGTGCATTCTTTCTGCACCTTTCCTCCATCCTACACTGCCTCATATCCTTCCATTGTGTCAGTCTGAGGAGCAGAGAACTATGCCATTAACCTTGAGATTTCTTAACACTCTGGATCACTGCCCTGGTCAGATAAAAGCTCTGCTGCTGATAATATAAAATGTCTGCCTAAAGTCCCCGCCGCGCTTATTGTTCCTCCGCGGCAGCACTGACCGGGAGGAAGTTACGTACAGGCACAGAGTGCGCTCTGTGCGCCTATGCTTAACTTCCTCCGAGTCAGTGCTGCCGCGGAGGAAGAATGAACACCGGCGGAGACTTCTTAGGAGTGCACCATGTGCGCCTCCTTAATGAGACTGGTTGGCCGCACAGATAGAAGTTAAGGATTGTGGCAGTTGTGGTCATCTTAACATTAATATCAATGCGGCCGACCGGTCTCATTAGGAGGCGCACAGACTCAGAGCACACTCCTAAGAAGGAAAAAGGGACAAAATTGATTTTTTTCAAAGAAACAACGGGACAGGGGGAAAAAAATGAAGAAATAACAGTACTGTTATTTTTTCAGTACAAAATAAATAATAAATACAAAAAACGCACAGAACCACTCTACATATTACCATTTAGGCCGATGGTTGTTTCCTCTATGTCTGTCTGTTCTGTTCAGTAAACAAAGCAGCCTCCCTCTACTCCTTACAGCTACTGTGTTAATACATAACATTGTCAGTGAGAAATGGGATTGCAGTTAGCAGTGTAGATGTATACAGGTTATCATGAGCTAGTAAAATTACTGTATTCCTAGAGACAGCACATCTACAGAGCTAACTTGGCTTCTCTGGGACAAATGGAGGAGCCTGATGTTTCCTGACTATCATCATGGGACTCATACGCTGAAAGACTAATTTTCTTCCTGCAAGCTAATAAGGTGAGAGATTCTGTTCAGAATCATGCTGAGCTACAGAGTACCGTAGAACCTAGGAATTGTGCTATTGTTTGCTCCCTTGTGTTCCCTGTTAAACCTGTCATTTTAGGAAATGATTGCACTAATGAAAAAACACGTTTTTTAAAAAGTATTTCTACCTAATGAAATGTCAGATGAAAGTATATCTGAAGCTATTGCTGAATTGTGCAGGTTCTCAGGGGACGGTTACTTTGGCAGCCATTTAGAATCTTTAGTAAGTGACCAGCTTGTATGTGGGCTGAAAAACAGAATTTCTCCATGGTTCAGGAGGAGGCGGTAGCTTATGAGGATTCATCCATGCATTTAAAAAAAAATCTAGAAATTCCTGTAGTAAGATTCATACATTAGATTTTCATCAAAATACAGAACATAAAGTTAACCTGTGCTTTGCTTCTGCAGACATCTTGTGTAGCCTTCAAGTTGCTCTGGCCGTTGCGTACACAAGACTAAGTACTCTTTGCCCATGCCACATGATAACACTGTGACCTTGCCATAGGCTACTCGGGCACCTAATGATGCATCATGGGAGAAACTAAACATAGCCACACGATACTCATTCTCTTCAATCCGACCTAAAAAAAAGCAGCAGACGAGCAAAAGATAAGGGGGGAGGATGTTAAATGAACCTGCTGCTTTGACTGCTTGGGAAAACCCTATAATGGTAGTGGTCTCCCCTATACAATATTGCTTACTGCAAGCTAAAACATCTATAACATTGCACAAAAAGGACCAGAATGTATTCATCTTAATGTCACAATATACAGCAACAGTACTATTACTCTGGAAAGTTCCACCTTATAACATTAATAAAGCCATCCTTGAGCACCAGCAGTGACTATCATGCATATACGAGCATAATTATATCATGCGCAGTTAACTAGTTTCTTGATGATGGATGCCGGCAGAGAGAGGAGGGGGCGTTTATCTGGCGGTATAAGGTATTGCACTGGGTCCCATCCTCTCTTGTACAGCTGTCGGGCATTTGGTCAAGGACCAAGTGCCCGACTTTTCAGATGGAGGTGATACCCAAATGACTGAGTAATTTGGGTGTCACCCCCTCTGATGGTGTTAGCCGGTGTGTGGGCCTCACCCCCTGAACCCCCCTTGTGACACCACTGCTCTGAGATAATGTTATTAGTAATGTAGTAGGAAAGAGGAAGCATTTTTTCCTCAGTCTACTTTTCCCCAGTGATCAGACTGCAATAATGTAGGGACATACAGTGAGGTCAATAGCAGGTGAGGCACCCCTGACCCGCCCCCGACCCTACCCCACCTCAGGCCTGTTCACTGAGCTAAGTGTGGAGGAGGGTGGGAGGAGCCTCCCTGCTCTTTACTTGCCCGTCACTGACGAGGCATCTAGATGGACGCCGTCAGTGTTTTTTTTTCTAAATGGATGATTTGGACCAATGGCACTTTGCCATTGGTCCAAACCATCAACAGAACTCAAGCCTCTGACTCCAAGTCAGGGGCTTGTTGTGGCTCTGAGCTTACTGTGTTAGGTTACACACAGTCACAGGGAAGCCCGTTGCTGTGTAATCTAACATAGCCGAATGAAGCGCCGCCTGTAATTAACAGGCAGCGCTCTGTCCATGACAGGTTACACAGCTGGGAGGCTTTCCCGGCTGTATAACCTGTAAGAAATCGTTCAGAATGGAGAAAAAGTCAAGTTCAAGTCTGAAGCTTACAGCTTTTTCTTCCATAATGACAGGTGAGGCTCTGCCCCACCTGCCTCCCTAGACCTCATGTTCCCGCAATACTGTTATTTTGTAGCAAGTCACAATAGACGCTGCTGCAGGGGCTGATCTTTTTCACGACATTTGTGAACTGCCAGAAGCTGCACAGATACTTAAGCTACAAGGCATCAATATCTTTGAGCAGGCATCTAAATCCAGGAAGTAGATGGTGACGCTGGATGATGCCTAAACAAAGATGCCAGAAACTTAATCCGGCTTGAGAGGGGAGTCCTGTGTCTGTGTGGCATAATCTCTCAGGGCCTGGTCCTGGGGGGACAGACCTTGACCTACATAAGTGGTGATAGGTCTCCTGTCCACCAGCATTTCGTTTAAATTTTCTGCCTGATACTAAGAGACATAGCTGCCTTTAACCACTTGCTGTCCGGAGCAATTTCTTACAATTTGCACACATGATAAAATCTGAATTTGTGGCTAAAAAACAGCCTAACAACCCCAACAATGATATATGTTCTGAAAGCAGAGGCTCTGTAGAATAAAAAGATGCTAGTTGCAATTTTTTATGTCACACTGTAATTGCAAAAATGTTTATCAAACCAGTATTTTTTGGATGCAAAAAAGGTTTTTGGTGGACAGACCATGAGTGTTTGGTGCCACACCCCTGGTATATACAGTATGTCAAAAAGCGCGGAATGCGCGAAACACGTTGAAACTGCCAATTATCCATTCCCTAGGTTCCAAATAAGGCCATACATATGATATTTGGATTGTTCATTACTTTATTTGATCAGTCGTTGTTCAAATCTTCAACAACGTTGGGTTCTTGTCTGTATGTTGCTTAATCATATTTATCATGCCTTAATTCATGAAAGTGGGTGCTGGAGGATTTTTTTTATATGATACATCATAGATTTTAACCCTATGCTATTATGGCCATTTCATTCTTTTATACTTTTTATATCTAAATAAAATAATATTTTTACTCAAGCAATTTTGTGATTTATTGGTACTTGCCGCCTGGTTCCCTAAAAGCCCCATCTTTTCTTTGCTATCTTTTTGACAGTATTTTTAGGATAAAAAACACTATAATTAAATTTAGTGCACAGAAACATAATATAATACCCAATTTATTTGTAAAACATATAAGATGGGGTCCCGCCCGGGTAAATAGACACCAAACATGTCAAGCCTTAAAATTGCGTACACCCTTGAAACCGCAAAAAACTACAGTAACCAAAATTTCCCATAGGTAACACTTTAAAAGCTTTTACTGCTCATCAGTTTAGTGTTAACAGTGATTGATGGCCCTAGAATTATTGCTCTCACTCCGACATTCATGGTGATATGTAACAAGTGTAGCACAATTTTCTTTTTTGCGTGGGGGGACTTTGACATATTTTTTTTTTAAATGTGGTTACTTTCATTTTTGCATTTTTTTTAAAAACACTTTTCTGTTTTACACTAACAAGAGATAGCAATAAAGTTAGTAACAGCAGATAGGGTGTGAAAGGTCCTCTTTATGGAGACATCAGGGATCTTTCAGACCCCTAATGTCACCTAGGGACCCCAAAGAAGCTGAGGAAGCAGAGATCTGCTTCACCAGCTTCTTCTCCTGGCTGTAAGAGCAAGAAACTGTAACTAGTGACACCAGAAGTGATGTAATACACATCCCCTCTGGGTCCAGTAATCGGAGGAAGCGTGCTGATTTCTCTCCGATCATTGTGGGGAGATCCGCCGTGCCGGTCCCGGGCCCACACGGGGGACAGCGGAGCCTGGGGAAGCTGGCGTCGACGGAGGGGGGGAGCACATTCCACCAATCGGTACAAACAATCTGGTGGCTGTATAGACGCCGGATCGCTCGTATCTTAACTGCTATCGCCGATTGTTTAAACTGACACCAAGAACACGGCTGAATCTGACGTGACTTTTCTGGCCAATCAGATGTGTTTGCCGGTTTAATGCATCCGAATGGGTCTGAACACGAATACTTGTGTCGTTACGGCAACATGAGAGCCACATGCATGTAATACTAAAGCTGAGGCTCCTAGACCCGAATGGCATTTGGGAGCTCCTGAATACCTTTTGGGTCCGGGAGCCTCAACTTTAGTAATATATGTATATGGCTTCCAGACTTGAATGGCATTCAGGATCCAAATTTCCAAATTGCATTCAGGAGCTCCCTAATGCCATTCGGGTCTGGGAGCCTCAGCTCTAGTAATATATGTTTATGGCTCCCAGACCAGAATATACATATAATTCTAAAGCTAAGGCTCCTAGACCTGAATGGCATTTGGGAGTTCCTGAATGCAATTTGGAAATTCGGATCCTGAATGCCATACGGGCTAGGAGCCTCAGCTTTAGTATTATTATCTGGAAATGGTTTTCTGTGGTATTCACAATGAATATTCATAAACTCAACCGAAACTAACGAAGATTCGGATTTCGTCCGAATCTGAAACCCAAACCAAATTGAATTTCGGATCTGAATCCCGAAATAACGAAATAATGAAGTAGGGTTGCACACATACCAAGTACAGTACTCGGTACAAGTACGAGTACATGTACCGATACTTTTGAGCTCCAAGACTAGACTAGAGAAAAATTAAAAAATTAGGAGGCAGCTGTCATTTGTAAGGAGCACACGGAGCTCCTGGGATTTGTGCATCTCTGTTTTAATGTACGATTTTGTTTTTATAAATATAAATAAAGGGATGCACCGATACCAGTTTTGCAAGTACGAGTACTTACAAGTACGAGTACTGATACATTTTTATTTATTGTCATGTGACAGTTTTTCTAAATCAATACAGACTAATGATTTCAGGACAGTGGTGGAGCGCCAGAGCTAGGTCCCAGCTGCAACCACTGCAACCCTGGTAGTTCTCATGAAAATGCCAAGTATCTGCACGGGTACTCGAAAAGTATCTGTGCATCCCTATAACGAAGTATCTCAACCAAACCAAACCAAATTTTTCCAGTGAGCTCATGCCTTTGTCCATGTACAATCTGCCTCTGCTGACACTTATCTGTTAGCAGTGTTATCCACCCTGCCAAGTTAGCCTGTGTGAGTTTGTAGAAAGTTATTAAAGTCTTTGGGAATGTTTTTAAGATGTTTTTGGTGCTTTAATACTGAATAGAGACAGCTGGGTGTTGTCCACAAAAGACATGGAGGGAGTTTATCAAAATTTGGGGCAGCTGTGCATCACATCCAATCAGCTTCTCAAATCTTTACTGAACAAACTGAAGAGAGAAGCTGATTGGCACTTCTGTTAATGAATATCAGTGGGCAGCAGCCCTAAAACATACATTTTTGAGTGGACTAGGTTCCTGAAAAGAAAGTTCAATATATATATACAGTACATATACAATGATATATGTATGTACTGTATAGATAGATAGATAGATAGATAGATAGATAGATAGATAGATAGATAGATAGATAGATAGAAGATAGATATTGATAAGAGATAGATAGATAGATAGATAGATAGATAGATAGATAGATAGATAGATAGATAGATAGATAGATAGAATGTCGCTTGTTAGATAGGGAGACGGTGAGGGAGTTCTTTGGGAATGTTTTTAAGATGTTTTTGGTGCTTTAATACTGAATAGAGACAGCTGGGTGTTGTCCACAAAAGACATGGAGGGAGTTTATCAAAATTTGGGGCAGCTGTGCATCACATCCAATCAGCTTCTCAAATCTTTACTGAACAAACTGAAGAGAGAAGCTGATTGGCACTTCTGTTAATGAATATCAGTGGGCAGGAGCCCTAAAACATACATTTTTGAGTGGACTAGGTTCCTGAAAAGAAAGTTCAATATATATATACAGTACATATACAATGATATATGTATGTACTGTATAGATAGATAGATAGATAGATAGATAGATAGATAGATAGATAGATAGATAGATAGATAGATAGAAGATAGATATTGATAAGAGATAGATAGATAGATAGATAGATAGATAGATAGATAGATAGATAGATAGATAGATAGATAGATAGATAGGAGATGGGTAGATAGATAGACAGTCTGATAGGAGATAGATAGTCTGATAGGAGATAGATGGATAGATAGATAGATAGATAGATAGATAGATAGACAGACAGTCTGATAGGAGATAGATAGGTAGAAAGATAGATAGATAGATTTAGACAGACAGTCTGATAGGAGATAGATAGATAGATAGATAGATAGATAGATAGATAGATAGATAGATAGATAGAAAGATAGACTGACAGGGGATAGATAGATAGATAGATAGATAGATAGATAGATAGATAGATAGATAGATAGATAGATGTACAAGTACCAGTGTGCATTAAATGTCACTTGTATGTGAAGGTTATGTTGAAGGAGGGAAGAACTTGTTGTGATCCCCTCCTCCAGCCAATGTCACTCCTGCTTATTATGGGAGGCTGTCATTTGAATGTCCTTTATTGGTTTTGCTTTTAAGAGAAATGATGTCAGAGCTGGCAAGGAGCACATAAACATCCAAAGAATATGAACGGTCATCTCATTGAAGAAGGTAAAAAAGAGGACATGTATTTGTTAGTGGGATAAGACATTGTCATTTCCTAATCAATACTAGACATGTGCATTCGGATTTGGACAAACCTGCAAATCAACGAAATTCAGTCTGAATCCGACATAACTAATTTTTTAATATGCCCGAATATACTAAAACGATATTCGGGCATATCACAATTCATTATCAGAACACTCGGCAGCCATATTGGCCGCCATGCGTTCTGCGCATGCCCGTCGCCATCTTGGAGGCGGGGTACATAACATCACATGATACCATGTCATGGGTGACGTTATTTGCAGAACGAGCGGCGGCCAGATCGGACACTAGAGTGTTTTGCGCATGCGTGCCCCCATTTTGGAGTATATCTTGATATACACCCAGATGGCGGCGCCGACATATACTCCAAAATAGCCAATATGGCCGCCGCTCGTTCAATGGTTTCTTTGTGCGGTTTTGGATTCGGAGGCTCGTTACACTATTAATTAGTCAATGGAAATTAATTTTAATGCATTAGGAAATAGACATGTTATGCTGGGCACACACCTTACAACCATCGCAAGACTTTTTAATTGCGATGGTTGCAAGGTAATTAAAAAAACGTACGATCTGCCTATCTTGGACAGGCAGATCGTACATGCGATGATCGCAAGCCCGCCATGCTGAGGGGCGAGCTTCCGATGACCGCAATGCTGAACATGCCACACACCCGCCGACAATCGTACAAGGGTTTTCGAACATGTTCCTAAGATAAAAGTCGTGCAACCTTACAGTAGCAGAGGTTGCACGCCTTCCACACACCTTGCGATAATCGTACGATCGCGGGATTTCCCACGATTATCGTACGATTATCGCAAGGGCACCTTTAGCCAGCAAAAAATGTGTTAAGTTCCGTTTTGTATCGGATGTTTTTCGTTATTTCGTTTTTCAGGTTTCGGGTCTGAAAATCAAATCGTGATGAATCCGCTTTATCCTAAATTTTGGATGAGTTAAATGATCATTACGAATGAAAATGTGTTGCAAAAAAGTGACATAAAATGTTTACTTTTTTTCTTCTGAATATCTGACACTATAGAAACAAAAAAAACAATCTAAAAATGTAGTCCAAATTTTTTTTAAAACGTTATTCAAAAATGTTTTCAAAAAGTTTTTCAAAAACTCAAAAAAATTATTCCAAACTGTCCAATCTTGTTGGACTAGTATGATTTCATGAAGGCGACCTCTTCGGGAACAGTTATGTTGGTGAAACATGTAAGGGGAGTTTTTTTCATTCTGGGGCGCTTTGGAAGGTATATGCTGCTCCATGGATTTAAATAGAATTTGCATTTATTTGGAGGAAGTGCAGCTCTTCTTGGACAGAAATCCATACAGGTGAGAGCGAGCTTTTTTGCCAGCACCAGGAGGTTCCTCTTAATATGGATCTGCTTGCGGTAGATAGATAGATAGATAGATAGATAGATAGATAGATAGATAGATAGAAAGATAGACTGACAGGGGATAGATAGATAGATAGATAGATAGATAGATAGATAGATAGATAGATAGATAGATAGATGTACAAGTACCAGTGTGCATTAAATGTCACTTGTATGTGAAGGTTATGTTGAAGGAGGGAAGAACTTGTTGTGATCCCCTCCTCCAGCCAATGTCACTCCTGCTTATTATGGGAGGCTGTCATTTGAATGTCCTTTATTGGTTTTGCTTTTAAGAGAAATGATGTCAGAGCTGGCAAGGAGCACATAAACATCCAAAGAATATGAACGGTCATCTCATTGAAGAAGGTAAAAAAGAGGACATGTATTTGTTAGTGGGATAAGACATTGTCATTTCCTAATCAATACTAGACATGTGCATTCGGATTTGGACAAACCTGCAAATCAACGAAATTCAGTCTGAATCCGACATAACTAATTTTTTAATATGCCCGAATATACTAAAACGATATTCGGGCATATCACAATTCATTATCAGAACACTCGGCAGCCATATTGGCCGCCATGCGTTCTGCGCATGCCCGTCGCCATCTTGGAGGCGGGGTACATAACATCACATGATACCATGTCATGGGTGACGTTATTTGCAGAACGAGCGGCGGCCAGATCGGACACTAGAGTGTTTTGCGCATGCGTGCCCCCATTTTGGAGTATATCTTGATATACACCCAGATGGCGGCGCCGACATATACTCCAAAATAGCCAATATGGCCGCCGCTCGTTCAATGGTTTCTTTGTGCGGTTTTGGATTCGGAGGCTCGTTACACTATTAATTAGTCAATGGAAATTAATTTTAATGCATTAGGAAATAGACATGTTATGCTGGGCACACACCTTACAACCATCGCAAGACTTTTTAATTGCGATGGTTGCAAGGTAATTAAAAAAACGTACGATCTGCCTATCTTGGACAGGCAGATCGTACATGCGATGATCGCAAGCCCGCCATGCTGAGGGGCGAGCTTCCGATGACCGCAATGCTGAACATGCCACACACCCGCCGACAATCGTACAAGGGTTTTCGAACATGTTCCTAAGATAAAAGTCGTGCAACCTTACAGTAGCAGAGGTTGCACGCCTTCCACACACCTTGCGATAATCGTACGATCGCGGGATTTCCCACGATTATCGTACGATTATCGCAAGGGCACCTTTAGCCAGCAAAAAATGTGTTAAGTTCCGTTTTGTATCGGATGTTTTTCGTTATTTCGTTTTTCAGGTTTCGGGTCTGAAAATCAAATCGTGATGAATCCGCTTTATCCTAAATTTTGGATGAGTTAAATGATCATTACGAATGAAAATGTGTTGCAAAAAAGTGACATAAAATGTTTACTTTTTTTCTTCTGAATATCTGACACTATAGAAACAAAAAAAACAATCTAAAAATGTAGTCCAAATTTTTTTTAAAACGTTATTCAAAAATGTTTTCAAAAAGTTTTTCAAAAACTCAAAAAAATTATTCCAAACTGTCCAATCTTGTTGGACTAGTATGATTTCATGAAGGCGACCTCTTCGGGAACAGTTATGTTGGTGAAACATGTAAGGGGAGTTTTTTTCATTCTGGGGCGCTTTGGAAGGTATATGCTGCTCCATGGATTTAAATAGAATTTGCATTTATTTGGAGGAAGTGCAGCTCTTCTTGGACAGAAATCCATACAGGTGAGAGCGAGCTTTTTTGCCAGCACCAGGAGGTTCCTCTTAATATGGATCTGCTTGCGGAATCTGAGCGGTGAGTGTTGTGGATTATTTTGTATTATTTTGGGGTTTGCACTTATTTCGGCAGAATATTGATTTTTATGTCGATAGAACCTTCATTTTAGGTTAAACATAGGACAATCAATTATATATTTAACAGGCCAAAAGAGAGCAAAAAAGAGAACTTCATTGTTACGGTTAATATATATATATATATATATA
>NW_017306344.1:2252331-2254378 GCF_000935625.1 Nanorana parkeri | reverse complement strand
TATGTATTTGTCATTATTTTTATTAACGGTTTCCTGTTTGGCTACCTTGGTTTATTTTTATATGTTAGAACTACTTTTACAGTCTCACAAATGTTACATTATATTTGCATTCGGCAAATTTAGATCTTGAGTCATACAAGCATATATACAAATATGACCTAACCACGCAGTGTTTAAGCTGCAGACGGTAACTGTCGTGTTTTAATTAATTTGATTCTATTTTAATGTGTAATTTTATTTGAAGCAAGACCACCTACATCCACACATTTTAATATATCTTTGCATTAAGGCCTCTTTTCATGAAATTCATAGTTTGCAAGCATGTTATTTGTCATAGACTAAACTGACTGTAAAATACTGCAAGGATAGCAACCTTGGAGACGAGGATATCCAATTTAAAGCTGATCTTCAGGTAAATGTAGCTAACATGTAAAGCTCTCTCCTCATCTGCACACCATACAAAAAAATCAACATACTTCACAGCGGAATACATCTCATTTGTAGGCAGTGTAATGCAGGGATGGACTTGGCAGCAGTTTACAGGGGTGAGCAGATCTGCCTGGGTTTAATTCATGGGGAGTTTGTTAACCTCTTCACGGCCCATGACAGCATAATCACGATATGGCTCCTTAAAGGGTTAGACAGACTCTGTTCATGATTGTAGAGCAGAAGTATTTCAGTACAGTAGAAGTGATTCTTGTGGCTCAGCTGCCACCAGATCTCTTCTGTGATCCGGTAAAGTGGCCGCGCCCCCTGCCCGACACCTCCGCCGTGTTTTCCGGGCTCCGCTGCCTTTTTTCTTGGGTGTCGGTGAGAAGCTGGGGAGGAGAGCGATGAACGTCCGTTCACCACTGTCCTTCCCGTTCTATGGGACCGGAAGCATTACTTCTGGTCCCTGAGCTGTCATTGCTGGGCTCCTGAAGCCCTGCAATAAGCTATTGAAGTGCAATCTGAACTTCAATAGCTTATTTAGAGTGTAAATGTGACACTGGGAGTCTTTTGGACACCCAGTATCACCTTTAAAGAGGATCTGTCAACACCAATATGCTATCCCCTGGGGGGGCTTGTAATCCCCGATTGTGATAGCAATTAAAGTAAAGTTTCAAAAAAAAAAACAGTTTTAAAAATAATATTAAATAAAATATATATAAAAATTATTTTAAAAAATGTTAAAGTCCCCCGCGAGCACGTGTGTCTTTACGTGAACACATGTTGGGTATCGCCGCACATGCCAGAGTGAGAGCAATAATTCCAGGGCCAACATTTATGGGCATCTCTAAACTGATGACCTGTAGGGGCGTTTAAAGCGTCGTCTATGGCCTTTTTGGATTACTGAATCTTGTAGCAGTTTTACGGATGCATAGAATTTTTAACCTGAGCAGGTTGGGTATCTATTTACTCGTTGTAACCTCATCTTTTATATTTTACAAAAAAATGGTTTTATATAGTGTTCTGGGGCAATAAATTTAACTTAAGTGCATTTTTCACTCAATTTTTGGATTTGATAATAAGTTGTGCTAATGTCGTGCAACATAAAACGATGAACGATGCATCAGATCGACTAGGTGGGTGTCCAGGTACACTTGACTGGGATCATCCCCAATCCTATCATGGGAAATATTAACAAATGTTTAATGTGATCTGAGTATTGTCTCAAAAGGGTACTTAGGTCAACTGAACCTACAGAACCTACCAGGTACGATCCGGACGTACCTTCTCCCCCAAACAGACAAAAGTCCAAACCAACAGGATTAAAGATAATCCGAAAGTGGGGGAATACATCACACAGGCGCCCCAGGGACACCGCACTGCCACATCCAGACACATATCCCCCAACGCCCACCTACCAGTCAACCCTGCATCACCTCTCAGTAGTCCCACCTGTGTTACAAAGTTTTGCTTGTTCAAAATTAAATCTGTGTAAGCAATATAAAAGCATAATCATAGCTTATCCCCTGAAAATAGATCCATAAATAAACAAAATTGAAAAAAAAAATTAGCATCCTAAACATGGATATTTGACTTATTTTATGCATGTGGATTATAT
>NW_017306344.1:2238057-2252310 GCF_000935625.1 Nanorana parkeri | reverse complement strand
GTGCTTGTGTTTTCTATGTTTAAAATGTATTCATGTACGTACATTCACCTATACAATGATGTCTACTATTATGTATGTCTTCGAGTTCCTCATTTGACTAAAGATTAACTTCAAACCAGCGACACCTGTGGATGTCAAAACAAATCAGTTTCTAAGAGAATGGAATGCCTGTAGCAGTATATATTCAGCTAAAAATATATTCAAATCCTTTACATGGGTCTGTACAAGGAGACTGCAAAGAGATAAATATATAATGTATTCTAGATGCAGCCTGATTGTCCACAACGGTTGTCACACGAGTTCATTGCTCAGAGGACAGGTAAGTACAGTTGCCTCTCAGAACTTTTAAAATGAAGGTCCCAGGAGAAGGAGCCACAGATTTTCCTTGTGTCAGGCTCTATAAACCCTAGTGTCTGTCACAGTCACAGAGAGGACATCTCATTACTGGGAGCTGACCAGACATTACTCTTAATTAAAGAGGCACTGAGGCGAGGTGCCAGCTGGGAACAGACGTGAGGTGTCCTGTAGCCAAAAATATGTATCGGGAGACCTGGTGCAGATTTAACCCATTCATGTTATGGAACTGTATATTTACATAAATTGTTATACCTACAAATTGAAGCATAACTGCTTTGCTTTGTGAACAAATCAGGAAATTAAGCTGACTTAATCATTACCATATAATAGTATTCAACCCCTAGGTAAATTTTGGGCTCTTTCTAGCCCATGTTAAAATGGAGCACTATTGCCTAAAAAGTAGTAGCGCTGAGAAGATTTTTCACTTTCCTTGGCCTGAGCTGGCCTGCCAGTGCTTCTGTCTTGCCAGGACCACATTTATGAATGGTGTATTAATATGACAAAAATGTGGTTGGGTTTAAAGAAGAACTCCTGGCATGTGCACAATTAACCCTTGCAGCGAGACTACCACCACGCTGCAAGGGTTAAGTGCTTTTTTTGGTCTAGGGTCTAAAAAAGATATACTCACCAGATCCTTGGTCCCACCTGGCTGCTAGACTTGTCTCCGCAGCCTCTTCTCCCCCGGGCTCCAGCGGTCTAAGGACCCATGATGTCATCAGGTCCATCCACTTGCACTGGACGTGAAGGGACATTCCACAGCTGGAGAAAAGTGAGCGGTCCCCACGCGAGACTGGGGATTGGGTGAGTTTATCTTTTTTATTTTAGACCCCAGACCAAAACAAGCTCATGGAGGTAGCAAGGGTTAATTTTGTGCATGTCTGGAGCTCTAGTTTAAGTATTTGCATTCTAATACCTGTCTTGTGTTATGCCACAAAAAAATGGCACCACTAGAAATTGTTGAAGCATTTTAGAAGAGCTATGAGGAGTAGCAAAATACCTGTGTGCGTGAGGCGCTTGAAATGGCAGATGCGATTCTTTTATTCTCCGACTGCATTCTTGTTTCAGGGCAGTAACATTACAGTGAAAATGTACAGGACCTGGATCTAATATGTGGCCCAAAAATCAAATGCTAGCAGCTTCCACTGATAACTTCTAACACACACAGATATTTTGTCTTGGGATTTCTCTTTAGGGCAGGTTCACACCATTTTCCAAACCTGATCTGGTCCGAAAAATTGTGTGAACCTGCCCACAGTTCCAGTGCATTCCAGACCAGACAAAATGAGACATGCAGTATTTTTCTGGTCTAGTCTGGAATGGACTGCGCTGGTGTAAACAAAGGCCAGAAATAGCATAGGGATGCATTTTGGGTCCAGAAACAATCTGGTCTGGTCTGGAAATGATCTAGATGTGGTGTGAATGGACCCTTAGGGCTTGTTCACATGATGTCCGGGCCAGATCTGGTCCGGAAATGGAGCAGATCTGCAGACGCGGTGCTATGTGTTTTTGACGCGTTTTTACCGCGTTCCAGTTTTTTAAAAATACTGCAAGCTTTCGGCACGTTTTCCTTGCGTTTTTGATGCGTTCCTGCGTTTCCGGACCTTACAAATTGTGACATACAGTATTTTCTCTGTCCGGAACGGACTGCGCATGTGAGAACTGTAGCCCATAAAACACATAGGGATACACTGGGATGCATTTTTAGTGCAGGAGCACATGGATCTGGTCTGGACAGAATCCGGACGTCGTTTGAACAAGCCCTTAAAGTGGACCTAAAATCAGTGTTAAGTGTATGCAGGTTAGGTTAGGTAATATCTGATACAGATCAGCCCCCAGCTGCTGACTTTCACCTCGTTGCTTGCTACAACTTTACAATCATGCAGTCGGATCACCAAGGGGAGAGGGGACATAGGGAATGTTTCGTAATGCCTGCATCATGCTGATGACTTTTTCTCAGCATAGGCAAAGACACCTATCTAAAGGACTCCTTTTTGAAGATAATGAGTACAGCTTTTCTAAAACAATTCCGTTACATGTCTGTAATTTATTCTTTCAGATATGTAGTTACTGAAAGGTCCATGGCTGAGTGTCTATTTTCCAACCCCAAAACCCAAGGCACAGCGTTTCACAGATAAAGGTTTCACTTCCTAAAGTCAGAGCTTTGACCAGCACTGTGTGATGGGCAGCCTCTCTGACCAATACTAAGGCACAGAAGGCAAGAGGAACCTAGTTGAAAACAATATTTTCATAACTTAGTCTCCTAAAGCACCCATAAAAAAACTGGAATGTTTGAACCGTGCTATTTTCAGTTTAATTCTTCAGTCTGCAGGTAAACAAGCAGTGACAAAGGAAATCGAATAACCATTAACTATGCAATACCTTTAATTAATACGCCCATTGTAGCTTATCTTTACTTTTGAAGCATATACGGTACTTCTTTTTATTCAGTCCCTTTAGTTGCTAGGTTGAAAAGTTTTCTTAGCCGCAATGTCACATCCTCTATTGCTTGAAGGTGCACCTGCAGATAATTTGCCCTAAGCAACAGCCAAGCAGAAGCTACCTGTAGCCTAAACAATATGATTATAAATGCATAAGAATATTGCTGTTTCAGGATGCAACTGTCAGACCAAGTTATTGTCAGATAAATAATCATGCAGACAGCAAGTTGGGTCTAGGAAGATATATTTGTCTCTTTATTACATTTGATTTAAAAAAAATCAAATTTTGCATCTTAGTTCCCAGATTATATTTCCTCACTATTCCACCTGTGACAAGTTCCTCCAAGTAAACACTTTGTGGTATATTTTGTAATCCTTTGCCCATTTTGCCTGTAGTTGCCAGCATTCCCCATCTATACACTATGCACTTTGAGAATAGCTATAGGAATGAGCTTGGTGGGAACCCAATTCACCTGAGTTTGCTCTAGTCCATGTATAACTGTCAGTGACACATCCCTTTCCTAGCCCAATTTGCTGCAGCTGGGGCATTACCCACCATGCAGCTACACGTAACAAAGGGCTGAGGAATACCCAGGATGCTGTTGATTAGGCCGAGAGGGGGATGTGTCACATGCGTGGGCTGGGTCAAACTCATCCGAAATTGGTTTGCACCAAGCCCACGCACATCTCTATTGCCTTCCCCATTGGCACAAGCAGGAGGCATATGGCAATGGGGTTTATTGGTTTATATCCCTAATTTGCAGTGTGATAAATGTGTGGTGAATGCATGTAACAGTAGGGAACACGGAGGGTCATCCATAGGAAGCAATGAGCATAGCAGTCTGGTGTGGTGCACAAAACATACACCACATTGTGTAGATTGGAGCAGTGGGGAATAGATTGGAGCAGTGGGGAATATACAGTGAACAGGATATGAAGAGAAGGGTTTGTTGCACTCCTTACCGGACAGCCCCGAATATGGAGAAGGGTGCTTGGAATGACCGCGGATTGTGCCGCCAGTTGCAGATAATATAGAAATGTCACCAGCACACCAGACTCCTTCAAGGATAATCAATCGTGGATTTATTCTAAACTTATGTCAAATACACAAGCGCTTTTTCGGGACCACACAGGGTCCCTTCATCAGGGATAGCAGCAGAGGCGTAACTAGAAACCACAGGGCCCGGGTGCAAGAAACCATGAAGGGCTGCGCTCCCCCCCCCCCAAGTAGCAGAACGCCAGTGCCTGCGACCCTGGGGTACAACAATGAAGGCATGCTGGGACTTGCAGTTTAACTACAAACCAGCATGCCTTCATTGCCCCTGTACACTTATCCACATCACCCAGAGAACTACATGTCCCAGCATGCCCTTATGGTCTTTGTACACCACCCCCCACATAAATCACCAAGGGAACTACAAGTTCCAGCATGCAAGCCCCCTGCAGTAGTTCCCTGCGTGGTATGTGAGAGTTGTACAGGGACAGTGAGTGCATGCTGGGACTTGTAGTTCCCTGCATGATAGAAGGCTATTTTAATTACTTTCCTCATGAAAATACAATGCCATTATAGTACAGTAACTTTTGAATTCAACTATATTCTATGTTTCTATAATGGCATTGTATTACTAGTACTTTCATGAGGACAGTAATTAAAACAGCCTTCTATCATACAGGGAACTGTAAGTCCCAGCTGAACTGCCGACTTGTAGTTTCCTAGAAATACAATGCCATTATAGAACATGGAATAGAATATAGTCAATGTCAGCCATGTTCTATTCCATATTCTATAGCTTGAACAGGAGGCTGTAAAATAACATACCAGCGTGGGGGACAGCGGCCAGGAACACCGAGATGGGTCTCTGTATCAGGTGGCTGCTGCTGGGTCCTCGAGGCTGAGGCCCCTGCGCTGCCCCAGTATTTGCCTGCATTTCTGGCTAATTGTTTTCTCTGCTCGGCCCGCCCGCTGGTCACTGCCTGGCGGCCGCACCATCGGGCCCCCGTTTGTTATGCTACTACCGGGGCCACTTCTTCCTTCCTGGGCCCCCCCCAGTGGCGGAACGCCAGGGCCCAGTCGTATATGCGACCGCTGCGACCCTGATAGTTCTGCCACTGGATAGCAGTGTCTTCTGTATTTGACATAAGATCTGAATAAATCCACGATTGACTATCCTTGAAGGAGTCAGTTGTGCTGGTGACATTTCTATATTATATACAGGGAACAGCACACAGTGCAGACTGGAGTGGTGAGAAGTATTAAAGGTACAGAACAGTGTGCAGATTCAAAAAGTTCAGAGTACAAGACATACAGCACAGTGTGCAGACTGAAGCAGTGGGCTGTACATAATGAAAAAGCATAGTGCGAGCATTGGAGCAGTTTCAGGTATAGAATATACAGCACAGTGTGCAGATGGGAGCAGTGAGATATACAGTATAATATACAGTATAATATACAGCTTTAACAGTTAAAAGTCTAGATGGCAGAACAGCAGTAAGAAGTTTGGTACAGTTTAAAGACTGCAATATACAGTGTTTTTACTAAGATGCTGGATTTATAAAATGTACAGCAGAATGTACTATGTGGTAGAGAGTGCCTTTTAAAATATACAGCATGGTGTGCAAACTGGAGCAGAGGGAAGTATAGAACACACAGCATAGTGTGCAAATGAAAGCAGAGCAAAGTATAGCATTTACAAACTTCTTGAACGGCCTGTCTACAACCGCCTGAGCTGCCACCTTACCATTAACAATCTCCTTGACCCATTTCAATCTGGCTTTTGTCCACAACACTCCACGGAAACTGCCCTTCTAAAACTTAATAACGATCTACTAACTGCTAAAACCAATGGCTACTACTCTATACTCATACTTTTGGACCTTTCTGCTGCCTTTGACAAGGTTCTGCTCTCTAATGGTTCACCTCCTTCCTCAGAGCACCTTCAGTGTCACCTACAACCCTACCTACTCCTCTTTCCGTGGGGGTCTCCCAAGGGTCTGTCCTTTGGCCCATTTTATTCTCTATCTACAACTGCTCATTGGGTCATTTGATAATCTCCCATGGCTTCCAATACCATCACTTTGCTGACGACACCCAAATCTATCGCTCTACTCATGAGCTCACCCCTTCTCCTCACACATCACTAATTTACTCACTGACATATCAACATGGATGTCACACCACTTCCTCTAACTCAATCTGTCCAAAACAGAGCTTCTAATATTTCCTCCTCTCAGTGTCCCCTCCCCCAACTTCTTTATAACAATTAACATCACTACAATCAACCCCTCCTATCAAGCCAGGGTGCAAGGTGAAATCCTTGATTCTGAGCTCTCCTTTTAGCCTCACATCCAATTACTATCTAAATGTTGCCAACTCAACCTCCGTATCATTTCTAAAATGTGTGACTTTTTAACAAATGATACCGCAAAACTTCTGATTCACTCCTTCGTAATCTCTCATCTCGACTACTGCAACTCCCTCCCTCCCTAAACAGGCTATCCCCCCTTCAGTCTATCATCAATGCTGCTGCCAGACTCATCCATCTTACCAACCATTCAGTGTCTGCCGCCCCTATCTGCCAATCCTTCCACTGGCTCCCATTTGCCCAACACATAAAATAAAAAATACTAATAATAACATACAAAGCCATCTACAACTCTGCCCCCAACTACATCTCCAACCTCATCTCAAAATATCACCCAAACCGTCCTATCCGCTCCTCTCAAGACCTCTTGCTCTCCAGCTCTCTCATCACCTCCTCCCATGCTCACCTCCAGGACTTCTCCAGAATGTCTCCTATCCTCTAGAACCCCCTAGCCCAATCTATCCGCTTATCTCCTACTCTGTCCACCTTTAGGCGATCCTTGAAAACTCGTCTCTTCATGGAAGCCTATCCCACCTCAACATAATAACTGTCCTTTTACTTCTTCCACTAACTCAATCTACACAATTATTACCTTTTTGTATTACTTGCCCCTCCTACTAGATTGTAAGATCTCACAAGCAGTGCCCTCCTAACCCTACTGTACTGAAATTGTATTGTAACTGTAGGTTCCACAAAAATATCAGCTGTAGTAAAATAAAAAGTTGAAGGACTTCCCCACAATTAATTACCAAAAAACACTGCTGTAACTGTACTGTCTCCCTCCATTTTGTAAAGCACTGCTGGCGCTATATAACTCCTATATAATAATAATAGTATAAAAGAATATTGTGAATATCAGATTGTCAGAGTCTGAGAACATAGAACATACAGCACAGTATGCAGGTTAGAGGAGTGGAAAGTCTACAATGTAACACAGTATATACACTGAAGCAATGGAGAACAAAGAACATCCAAAAGTGTGTACAGATTAAGTGGGGGCAGAGAAAATATCTAGAAAGGCTAGTAGGTGGGTGACCAAGGAGGAAAGTGAAAGCTCATTGTGGGAGGGACTGAGATTTGATAGTGGAGATGGGAGCAGAGATCACAATGCAACAGCTAATGAGAGGTGGAAGAGGAAGGGAGTAGTCTTTATTAGTTACAGGTGGATTGAGAAGCCTGATGACATAAGTCAACCAAAATGCAACTAGAAGGCCTCAAAATGCAACTCACACCTATCTTAAAACTGTCATGCATGCCTTGACTCTCTCATGATCATATAGGACTAAAACATTCACCATTGTGCAAGGTTTAATTCAGAAGTCAATAAAGTCAAGACTGTGGAACACAGTTTTAGTTTAAAACATTTTGCCAAGGGACATACAAAGAAGGATTTTTTGATTAAAAAAAAGATACAGTACATAGCAGGCACCCTGTGGTGTTTGCAGTTAGGCTCGTAGCTTTAATAGTTTAAAATAGCTGACAGGTTCACTTATTTAACGTCATCAGGCACATAAATGCTTACTAAAAATGTAGCAAGCTTGTGATAATAATATCTCTACTAACTAATATGTAATACAAGATGATGCTTCCACCAATGCAGTAAGATTTAAAGAGACAAACATTTTAAAATCAGAACTACAGCTGGCTCCCCAACATGCCTTGGCCTGGTGGTACTTGCTAACTGTATCTCTATTGGACAGCATGAATTTGACAAAATTAACACATGTCCCAGGCAATTCAGAATCGTGGACATTAGTTGACAAACATTCCCCAATGGTGCATTTGTTGACAGTAATCATCCCGCTGTACCAACAGAGACATTTGGCTGTCACATGGACCATTGATCTGTAATTATGTCTGCTGTGTGCGACCATTCATACAAAACCACAGGATGGCTGCCATCTGTCTTTCTACTGCTGTGGGAAAAGCCAAGTGGTCACTCAGAGTGGGATATACTGATGGACAGTTTGTAAGCGGGACTTTTCTTTGAGAAAAAATAAATAAAACTATTATTGTATGTCTGCAGCTAGAATAGCAGTACCTCAAATATAAGATGAACAGATAGGAAAACAGAATTAAACCATTTAGATACAGTAAATGGTTAACCATGTAAATGCCAACTATAGCAACTGAGTATAAAAAAAATAATATTTTATTGATCACAATAACAAATTAGAGAAGCCTATAAAGTTAACTAAAGGTCCTGTTCTCAATGCATTGCATAGTGCTGATTTAAAAAGAAAATATGTACTGAAAACTAAAAAATATCTGCTTTTTATGGAGGCTATACAATACTTTTTGTTACATGTTTGTACTATCTGTTTTCTTTTTACACATAATTCTCTTTATGCTCACACTCATTTTAACTCTATACCGATATGGTTTTTCTATGATATTCATATTTTCATATGATTTTACTTTTGATTACATTTGGTTTAAAGATTAAAAAAAAAGTGCACTGGACTGACTGTATGGTTGTGGTGGTCTTACGCTTCACACTTATTTTCTGTAGACACGAAGGGAGCATGCTTGCATGTCCCTATTTTTCAGTGCATTAGCCATTTATTTGCTTTGCGGTGGGTCCTTAACCATTCCAGTTTGTGGCCTCGCCATTAGGTCTGTCTGGTGCATCCCATATATTCACTGAATTGCTATTCTCCTCTGCTTGCCTTGCTATTCTCCTGGAGCATCCCCATTGCGTGATATGTAGACAACCCCCTGTTAAGGGTACAGTTGACAGAGACCTTAAACAACAATGTGGAGTGGATGGTTCAGACCTCGAAAAGGTTCATTTGAATCCTGAACCTTAGGAAATCTGCGTTGGAGCCAACTCATTGTAGATTTCCTCAGCTTGCAACACCTGGACACAGCGGAGCTGTCTCTACACCCGGTGGGGGACACTGGATATGGACCTCCTGGTCTCTAGAAACAAACTGGACAGGTTTATCTCATCAGTGGATGCTCTGGTGGCTCCTTGGGATTAGTACAACCTGATTTATGCCTTTCCTCCACTGAAACTCAATTTGGACTATGTAATGCTATAACGTCAGCAAAAGTTCCAGATACATTTTTCTAGCAACTGCTCTTCTGAAGGCGAGAGTCCAATATATTACTACATGGGTGTGTCTGATGAAGTAGTCACTGAGTGTGTTGTGTCCACCAACATACCCCTTTTCTTTGCAGCATTATATCTGCTATAAAGTGAATGACCCATATTAACTGATTCTACAGTTGTCCTAGGACAGTGATTTATATGAGGGCTTTATTTAGATTTGTTCTTTATATCAGTACCAGTAGTTCTCTGATCAGTTTTCTGGGAAGCACCAACAATCCTGATATATGTATTTCTCACTAGAAATGACAGCATTTAATTATGATTTCCCTGCAAGGGTAGCCTGACATGAAGATTCTGCTTATCTGGTTTACAAACTTCCTATCAGATTATATTAGCAATGGTTTTGCAGCCATGTAAAGATCTGGCTTGTTTGCAAAGCTGTTAGTTTGGCATTTCAAGGTTTTAGATTCATGTGGCCTTCATTAAACATGTCCTATTGTTCAAAATGAGACAGCCACTTATTTGGAAACATCTTTATTCTTCCTCCATCATCCCCTGCTAATTAAGATCATAAAGCATTTTGCAAGCAGAGGTCTAGGCAGGCAGACAGTGCTCTTAATCATGTGCTAATGGCATGCTCCTGGCGATAATTACAAGGTAACTGTGTTTGCAATCTGTAATCAGAACAATTTGGCTAATTAAATCATGCATACCATATATTTTACAAATCCATATAGATTTGTAGACATGAAATGGCCACAAGTTCCAGCTATCAAACCACAGAAAAACTGGTAAACAGCCATTGAAAATAGACCTTTCACTTAGTTTTTACTGTAGTGCTTGCATTAATTATATTTCTAGATTTGACAAAGTGGCATAAGATTGATCAGGTTGTTTTTCTAGGCTCTATAGAGCAGGGGTGCCCAGAAGTCTTGGTGTTAAGATCTACTTTTCAAATGACGAGCTCAATGAGATCAACCAATGAAAAAAAAACACCTGTATTTGAAAAACAAACACATTAAAATGATTACTGGCATTACTGCATGTATCTTCCTGTTGAATAAACCTAATAATATGAATACAGATGTTCAATATTAACAATGAACTCAAAATGCCCAAAGCACAATAGGTTTACAGTTCATTCAGAAAGTTTTCAGACTCACCTTTACTTTTTTCAATGTTGTTATGTTTGCAGCATTTTTGCAGATCGCATTGGACCGGAACTCAGGCACTAATGTGCCACATGTTCGTGTGCGTTCGATCGCAATGCGGCAGGGGGGGCACTGCAGCCACGGCCCCCTGCCGCAGTGCGAACGCACACACATGAACATGTGGCACATTAGTGCCCCTCCTGCTCCTGAATGCAGGAACCGGCGAGAGTGCGATACAGTGCGTTCCACAGTCTGACCGCTCTGGAATGCACTGTTTGTGGTCTGAATCGGCCCTTAGAGATCTACACTGCTCAGCCACTTAACCATAGAAATGTTTTTGTTAACCCCATACTGCCAGCTCCCACTCAACCTGTAAGTTGCCAATAGAACCTATATACTTCCAGAACCTTCTGGCTCTTTAGGCATGCTGGTGTATCCGACACTGAAGGTAGGAAGGTGTGGTCCCAATGTGCCTGATGCTGCAGACTGGGAGGAGAGGGAGCGATGTGTCCAAATCTGCGGACGAGGAGGGGCAAGGCAAATGTGTTGGATGCTGAAGACAGATAGGAGCGGGCCGAATGTCTCTGCATGTGGGAGGCAAAGTTTATTGGTCGCTGAAGATGAAGGGCTGGGCCGCATGTCGCTTCGGGCGGGTAGAGGCAACAAAGTTTATTGGCCACTGCAGACAGGGAGGGGGCTGAATGTGTCAGGTGCTTCAGCGTCCGACACATTCGGGCACACAAACACAGCGGGATGGAACGCGGGATAGGAAGTCGACCCACAATCTACCAGCGTTAGCTTTGCGAACGACTAAATTCTAAGGCTTGTAAAATCTATATTGATGATCAGGATGTATGTTTGAAGAATTTGATTGCAATGATCCCAGCTTTCTTAAAGGGGATTTTCACTGAATATGAAAATTATTTTTCCACTTCCTATGCTTCCCTTCTATAACAAAATTTTTATCCTGATGAGCTTTACATGTTACTATGTTTAACTAATTTTTAGGTGCAAACCTATTCTGCTCAGAGTGCACAGGACCTTTGACATCAGTTTCTGTTCAAGTAAAGCTTACAAATACAACGTCGAGTTTAGGCAGACGTCGATTACTTTGTTACAGTCAGTACAGATACGGGAAAAAGATAGAGAAAACGAGAGGGACTGATGTATTCAACATCAGCAACCAATCAAGTTTCACCTTTAATTTTAAGGATATATTAAAGTTTATCTATAACATTTTTTGTTTAGGATAGAGTATGGAATGGTAAGAATCCCCATCAGGATATTTTGCTGTCTTTGTCCCTGTAGAAAGTTTTTTCCTCACTTCCTTTCTTGGATACAGGAAGGGAGAGTAAATCTCTCCAATGTGAGTAAAAGCACCTCTTAGGCAGATACCCCCTATGTCTCCATTGGTAGATTGGAAGATTTCCCTTACTCCCTGTTTTTGGTGACAACATTTTGCATCTACAATCTATTTATGTTCTGATGGCATTGCCCGCCAGGACAAATAGGTGACTCTACCCAGTGGGGAACAGACAGCAATAAAAACCTGACCACGAAACACATGCTTCTATACTCTATTCAAAGCTTACAAGAAACTTTTGCCTGTGGATACATTTTAATGCAAGAATTCTAACTGGTCACCTTGAGTGATAGCTGCAATTTAGTGTTCATCTTATTGCCTCCAGTTGTAATGCATCAGTCCCAGAGAGAGAACAACATTTCAGATGTTTCATTGAGTTGTAGCCTACCTTCTCTATTTAAAAGATGTGAGTCCCCCTAAGCCAGCAGGTGGTCCCTTATTGATACAAACTGTTTTTCTTTAAGGTAAGCAGGACCTCACTTCTAACTTGTGTCACCAATTTAATGGTTTTACAATACCGATTGCAGCTAGTTTTGTTGTAGACTGTGCTTTTCTTTGCACTCTGATATTGTGTTCAAACAGGTTTATAACAATTTCTCCCTAAAGGCTATTCAGGTGCATAGTTTCAATTGTGCCTTTCTGCATGCTGTGTAAAAGAATTCTTTGTAATAACTGTAATGCTACCTTAGTTCAACAAATGTTATGCTGTGAAATACTGTACCGCGGGCTTTTCCTCAGTGTCCACTTCTCTGTATATTGTTGAAAAATGTCCAAACCTTTTGGTTTAAGTCAAACATTAAATAATATATTTACAAGAAAACAAGCCATGTGTACAAGCAGAATTCATAGTTTTGCCGTAAGCATGAAGCAAGCTCAGAGACAAGTATGTATTTATATACAAAGACACAGAAGAGAAACTAGGTAGTCCTACCTGATATCAACTTCCAAAAGCATTGCAGTTAAGGATCTACGGGGCTGGATTAAATCTATTTGATTCTCATGTTACTTTCATCATGGCATCCTTAAAGATTTATATGACTTAAGGCAAGGTGCAGTTAATAAAAGAAACAAGCAGACAACTTCAAGTGTACGTGTAGCCCAAACTTTGTTTTTAGTTATGAATAGAGTACATAAGGGTTAAAATCTTTTATCTGTTTTTTTCTTGCATGGTCCCACGAAGCAGATTTGCCACCAAGTGTCCCCATTGGATGATTTACCCTCAACTCATGTTCTGGTGACAACTAAAACTTTGGATTTCCTCTCACTTTCAGTCTCGCTGACAGTAATACCCAGGATATGTAGAGAGAATCTCCTTAGCAGAGACACAGACAGCAATAAAGAATTGGCCTAATCTTTCTGCCCTCTATCTAAAAAGAAAGTTTTGCCTATACATTTATGTATTATTTACATAGACATTTTACTTAGCACTACTATAATAATTAGGTAACTAAAATTATTTTATTGGTTGATTTTTTTAACTACAAAAGTAGTTCAGTTGGACAGCCAGGCACTGGTGTTTAATATCTCTCACCATAGCCTCAGTAGGGATAGCATTGGACAAAACCTGGGTGCAAAGTCTTCAGTGACAAACAGAGAAAAAAAGAGACCATTTAGGATGACCTTAGACTTCATCTTTTGTTTCTTCAATATATGAAACACAATTCACTTTACATACATTTACAAATCTTTAAAGCATTGGTTAAAGAGTTAATCTTGTATGATTTGTTTTTCGAAGTTCTTGAAATAGATATAGATACCATAGGAGTATGCACATGGCTGTTGGTGTGCTAACCACAGATGGAGCTCCCGTGATCCATAGCCCCATGCAGCCTCTCGATCGTGCTGCTGCTCTGCGATGCCATGCTGCTCCATAGCCCTGTGGGCAGGGTGGTGTGCAGGAAGCCAAGTCCTGCTGAGCTCACCCTACTCTCCTGCAAGCAGTTCAGCCCCAATGTGTCCGAGAAGACCCTGGGGGTCAGCTGGAGGTACAAGCAGGGGCGTATCTGTCGCGAGGCAAACAAGGCGATTCCTAGGGAGCGGCAAAAATGCCGGGGTCTCAATGTACCGGCCCGCGTACCAGTGGGGGCCCGCGAGCCGGTACTTTGTGACCCGCAGCCAGCACAGAAGTCAGGTACGCGGTCACGGACCGCATACCTGACTTGCGGGAGCAGCTACACGGTCTGCATCTCTGTCGGATGCAGACCATGTAGCTGAGTCTGCGCCGTCACTCGGATCCTTTCAGTGAACGCTGGCCGAAAGGATTTGCAGGATCGATTGGGAAGGTCTGAAGCAGACCTCACCAATCGACTACCGATCACCGGGACTGGCGTGCCGCCTCACAGCCTCCTCCCTGCAACAAGGTAAGCAGGAGAGGGGGGCCAGGGGCTCTAGATTGTATTTTAGTGGGGGTGGCACTGGTAATTATATTAAATGTGTGTGGGGGGACACTGACTGGGGTTGTTTATACATATTACAACCACAGTCAGTGTGCCCCCCACACACACACTTTATATATGTAATAGATAAA
>NW_017306344.1:2205706-2237759 GCF_000935625.1 Nanorana parkeri | reverse complement strand
GGTAGTAGAAGTGTATTAGGCTGCATTCACACCTCTATTTTAGGTGCTATTAGGTATTAGTGATTTCTGCGTCAGGAACTTGCATTTTCCTGCAGCAGAAATCCCTAAATTGGCGTTTACAAATGTCAGCTGTCACCTAAGTTAATGATCAGGTGACAGAAGTTGCATGTAAAAGCCTGCACACCGCATGTAATGATACGTGATATGTTTACATTCGGTTAGGAATCAATCACTCTCCCTGGACGCAATGATTGTGCATCCTGAGAGAGTGTTTTCTAACCGCATGTAATCATATTACGTATCATTACATGCGGTGTGCAGGTGTTTACATGGAGCTACTGTCACCTGATCAGTAACTTGAATAGGTGACAGCTGCCACTTGTAAACACCAGATTAGGGATTTCTGCTGCAGTAAAATGCAAGTTTCTGATACAGGAATCCCTAATTACACATAAACTTACAGATATGAATAGGGCCTTATTGTGTGTATATTGGTGTCTGTAGTACCATACCGGATACAGTTAAATTTTATTTTAAAGTATGAAATTTGGCAAGCGGCCTCCATGAGAGAAAACATTTTTTCGAGCCCAGAGACGGAAGAGGCGGGGGGCGAAGATGGCAGAGACACCAACGGAGGAGGTGGGAGGCGTCGCTGGAGATCCAGTCGGGCGGCGAAGATGACAAGGAGGCCGTGTTCCAAAGAGGTCAGGCCGTGCAAGGTAAGAGGACTGTGCTGGCAGGGCCCAGCATAGATTCTGCACAGCCCACCAAAGAGTCTCAGGTGTGCTGTGCAATACCTTTTGGTTGGCTCTGCAGGATCCGTAGGGGGCTTTGCAGAATCCATAGGGGGTTCCGCTGCCTGCAAAGCCCACCACAAACCCTGCAGAGCCCACCTGAGACCATAGCCGAGTGGGGTACATTTAGTGGGGGGGCGCCAAGTTTTGTCTTGCCTAGGGCAACCCCAAACCACTGGGTACAAAGGTGAGATCGCTCACAACTTGAAGCACATCAAGGAGCTAACCTAATCTCAGGGGGGACAGCGGAGCCAGGGATAACCGGCAGCGGTAGCAGGCAGGTGGGGCGCGACAGCAGAGAGGTGCATTGTATACTACAATAAAAAGGATTGGCTGGCTATAGAGCGGCTGTTTCAAGCTAGGGGGCACGCGCAAGCAGAAAAAAATGACATGCAGGCACGTCCACCCTCCAGGAAGTGTCTGCCCGTGTTTTGACAATGGGCGGACAGCAAGCAGTTAACAACATAAATTAATTCAGAATGAATTCTTCTCAATTTCAATTTGAAATTAAATGAATCGCACATGTCTAATATTTATGGAGTAGCTTAGCCCTACATATGCAAATGGGCTATGTATGTTTCAACCAACTGCACATTGCACAAATGAGACATGTAAAGAAACACAGATATACATAATTTACTTTTATAGAGACATTTTTAATTTAACAGAGTTTTTTTATTAGCTGTTTTTTACTGATGAATTTTAACACATTTGAGGATTTAAAAATAAGAACAGTGATGTGCAAAGTGTATTAAGCTATAGCCACCAATCGGAAAGTATATTTAAGACTGATAAAACAAAAAATAAAACATTTTTGTAATCAGTAATACATTAATAAATGTATTTTTTAAATGCAAGCAGTGTAAATACCCGAAGTTGACATGGTGTCAGCCTCTTGCAGTCCCTGTACAATTGTGGAGAAAGAAGCAGTACAAGGAGCAAATGAGTTCACGTGCTAACAAGGAATATGCTGATAGTAGGAATGAATTTGGGGTCTGATGGGACTTGGGTTCGAGGTGAACCCAAGTCATTCAAAGTTCTTTGTCTGCACCAAATCACCACATTCTTGAAGGGGAGTTATGAGGTGAGAGAAATACACTCATCCCCATAATTAGAGCTGACGTGTAACACTGAAGTTGTCACACGTCGGCTCTATTGATCAGGAACTGAGCTGAATATAGCGCTGAACACTCAGTTCCCGTTCTTTTCCCTGCAGAGAGCGGTGACTGACAGTCACCCTGCAGGGATTCCCCTCTCTGTTCTTCCAGCAATGACTGGAGGAACAGACATGGAGGAGGTGGGCACAGCTGGCACTGCCTCTAGAGAGACAGAGCCAGCTGTCAAGAAGGCAGCATGGTTGATCCATCCCGGCTGTAGCGCGGCTCTGCACTGCCAGCATATGAGTTTTGGGTCACAGGAGGACATTAGTATATGTCCTCCTGTGACCCTAAAGAGAACTATGGCAAGAAAAGGTTAGACCATAGTTCTCTGTTAAGTGCAGCAAAGTGACACATCCCCGTTCCCCCTATTGCTATAGCTGATAATAAGATTAGCCTATATTCAGAGGCAATGGTTTTGCATGTGCAGCTTGTAAAGGGCGAGCAGATTCTGCATCTGCAGGACAAATTGGTGGTCAAGTTGCAACTTCATGAGGCAGACCATGTCTGCCTTTGCTTTCTGGCAGTGGCTGTGCTTTATAACCAAAGCAGTTTGGGGGGGCACTGGAGTGGCTCACTAATTCATTTTCACTTTCCTTCCCCAGGTGCAGACCAGCTGCAAATGCACCCTTTTCACCTCCTCTACTGCTAATCCTGCTGTAGTCACTATCAGTAATTTGCTGCAGGAGGATGCACAAGAATTCTTGTTATCAGATATTGAGGATAAGAGCACAAGGAGAATAGAGGAAGGGTACATTTGACAGGGGAAAACAATTGCAGCTTACTGCTTAGTGGACTTATATGAGGAGGAGGGTGAAGATGATGAGGTGGCAGACCTTACCTGGGGTGAGAGATTGCACAGAAGCAAAGTGAACACAAGGCAGAACATAAGAGAGGAAGGATTTCATCCAGGGGCTGCTTGCATAGGACTGAGGGGAGCAGCTCTCTTATTCCACTGGATGGCGCTGCCCAACAGATGCAGGCTACTGCTATCCCCTGGGCTTCTACACATAGCTCAGCTGTCTAGTGTTTTTTCACTCATGTGCTGCCAACAGCAATTGTTAGTTTGCAACCTGTCTGTAGCATATCCATTGTGGTAAAACTACCAGTTACTTGAGTACAACATGCATGAGGAAACACATGGATCTGCACCATAAAGCTCGGTGGGAGCAGTACCTCACCGATACTGGTCAGCAGCAAAAGGACTGCACTCTTCCCCTTTGCTCCTCACTTTCCACTTCTCCGACTAGTCCACAAGATTCTTCATCTGCATCCACTACAACATCTGTGGCTTCAAGCAATAAAGGGAGAAGTCTAACAAGGGGTATGGAAGGTCGACCTTATGGTGCATCAAGTGTAGAAGAGGATCAGCATGGGGCCATGCTGAGTAGGGCCAAACATAGGCTTGAACTTCGACGTAAGTCTCCTAACATCACCCTGTCATCTCCAGCAGCATCCTTGACCAGGAAGGTATCTCTTCCGCAGCTGCTGTCTTTACAGCTACTCCTATTCCAACTGGTGGAGTTAGCCCCTTTTCATGAGTTCAGAGTTCTATGGAATGATGCGGGCTATCAGACTGAGGACATCTAGCAGAAGCAAAAATTGCTTTGAGGGAAATCTCAGGGTTGAAGGTGAGTCTTGCAGCTAAAGCTGCTTTCTTTATTTTATCTTCATATGCTATTCGTTTTTATCTTGTTATTTTTGTCTGGAGTTTTGCTTTACATATTCCAATTTCAGGAAGTCACAGTCTGATCGGTAAATATGACTACATGTCAGAGTAAAGAGTGATTTCCATTTTAAATGTAATTTCATTGTGGGCTTTGCAGAATCCATAGGGGGTTCCGCTGCCTGCAAAGCCCACCACAAACCCTGCAGAGCCCACCTGAGACCATAGCCGAGTGGGGTACATTTAGTGGGGGGGCGCCAAGTTTTGTCTTGCCTAGGGCAACCCCAAACCACTGGGTACAAAGGTGAGATCGCTCACAACTTGAAGCACATCAAGGAGCTAACCTAATCTCAGGGGGGACAGCGGAGCCAGGGATAACCGGCAGCGGTAGCAGGCAGGTGGGGCGCGACAGCAGAGAGGTGCATTGTATACTACAATAAAAAGGATTGGCTGGCTATAGAGCGGCTGTTTCAAGCTAGGGGGCACGCGCAAGCAGAAAAAAATGACATGCAGGCACGTCCACCCTCCAGGAAGTGTCTGCCCGTGTTTTGACAATGGGCGGACAGCAAGCAGTTAACAACATAAATTAATTCAGAATGAATTCTTCTCAATTTCAATTTGAAATTAAATGAATCGCACATGTCTAATATTTATGGAGTAGCTTAGCCCTACATATGCAAATGGGCTATGTATGTTTCAACCAACTGCACATTGCACAAATGAGACATGTAAAGAAACACAGATATACATAATTTACTTTTATAGAGACATTTTTAATTTAACAGAGTTTTTTTATTAGCTGTTTTTTACTGATGAATTTTAACACATTTGAGGATTTAAAAATAAGAACAGTGATGTGCAAAGTGTATTAAGCTATAGCCACCAATCGGAAAGTATATTTAAGACTGATAAAACAAAAAATAAAACATTTTTGTAATCAGTAATACATTAATAAATGTATTTTTTAAATGCAAGCAGTGTAAATACCCGAAGTTGACATGGTGTCAGCCTCTTGCAGTCCCTGTACAATTGTGGAGAAAGAAGCAGTACAAGGAGCAAATGAGTTCACGTGCTAACAAGGAATATGCTGATAGTAGGAATGAATTTGGGGTCTGATGGGACTTGGGTTCGAGGTGAACCCAAGTCATTCAAAGTTCTTTGTCTGCACCAAATCACCACATTCTTGAAGGGGAGTTATGAGGTGAGAGAAATACACTCATCCCCATAATTAGAGCTGACGTGTAACACTGAAGTTGTCACACGTCGGCTCTATTGATCAGGAACTGAGCTGAATATAGCGCTGAACACTCAGTTCCCGTTCTTTTCCCTGCAGAGAGCGGTGACTGACAGTCACCCTGCAGGGATTCCCCTCTCTGTTCTTCCAGCAATGACTGGAGGAACAGACATGGAGGAGGTGGGCACAGCTGGCACTGCCTCTAGAGAGACAGAGCCAGCTGTCAAGAAGGCAGCATGGTTGATCCATCCCGGCTGTAGCGCGGCTCTGCACTGCCAGCATATGAGTTTTGGGTCACAGGAGGACATTAGTATATGTCCTCCTGTGACCCTAAAGAGAACTATGGCAAGAAAAGGTTAGACCATAGTTCTCTGTTAAGTGCAGCAAAGTGACACATCCCCGTTCCCCCTATTGCTATAGCTGATAATAAGATTAGCCTATATTCAGAGGCAATGGTTTTGCATGTGCAGCTTGTAAAGGGCGAGCAGATTCTGCATCTGCAGGACAAATTGGTGGTCAAGTTGCAACTTCATGAGGCAGACCATGTCTGCCTTTGCTTTCTGGCAGTGGCTGTGCTTTATAACCAAAGCAGTTTGGGGGGGCACTGGAGTGGCTCACTAATTCATTTTCACTTTCCTTCCCCAGGTGCAGACCAGCTGCAAATGCACCCTTTTCACCTCCTCTACTGCTAATCCTGCTGTAGTCACTATCAGTAATTTGCTGCAGGAGGATGCACAAGAATTCTTGTTATCAGATATTGAGGATAAGAGCACAAGGAGAATAGAGGAAGGGTACATTTGACAGGGGAAAACAATTGCAGCTTACTGCTTAGTGGACTTATATGAGGAGGAGGGTGAAGATGATGAGGTGGCAGACCTTACCTGGGGTGAGAGATTGCACAGAAGCAAAGTGAACACAAGGCAGAACATAAGAGAGGAAGGATTTCATCCAGGGGCTGCTTGCATAGGACTGAGGGGAGCAGCTCTCTTATTCCACTGGATGGCGCTGCCCAACAGATGCAGGCTACTGCTATCCCCTGGGCTTCTACACATAGCTCAGCTGTCTAGTGTTTTTTCACTCATGTGCTGCCAACAGCAATTGTTAGTTTGCAACCTGTCTGTAGCATATCCATTGTGGTAAAACTACCAGTTACTTGAGTACAACATGCATGAGGAAACACATGGATCTGCACCATAAAGCTCGGTGGGAGCAGTACCTCACCGATACTGGTCAGCAGCAAAAGGACTGCACTCTTCCCCTTTGCTCCTCACTTTCCACTTCTCCGACTAGTCCACAAGATTCTTCATCTGCATCCACTACAACATCTGTGGCTTCAAGCAATAAAGGGAGAAGTCTAACAAGGGGTATGGAAGGTCGACCTTATGGTGCATCAAGTGTAGAAGAGGATCAGCATGGGGCCATGCTGAGTAGGGCCAAACATAGGCTTGAACTTCGACGTAAGTCTCCTAACATCACCCTGTCATCTCCAGCAGCATCCTTGACCAGGAAGGTATCTCTTCCGCAGCTGCTGTCTTTACAGCTACTCCTATTCCAACTGGTGGAGTTAGCCCCTTTTCATGAGTTCAGAGTTCTATGGAATGATGCGGGCTATCAGACTGAGGACATCTAGCAGAAGCAAAAATTGCTTTGAGGGAAATCTCAGGGTTGAAGGTGAGTCTTGCAGCTAAAGCTGCTTTCTTTATTTTATCTTCATATGCTATTCGTTTTTATCTTGTTATTTTTGTCTGGAGTTTTGCTTTACATATTCCAATTTCAGGAAGTCACAGTCTGATCGGTAAATATGACTACATGTCAGAGTAAAGAGTGATTTCCATTTTAAATGTAATTTCATCAATAAAGACTCGCAGCAGCAGCCTTGATGGAAGTTGTGAGTTTATGGATTTGCTGTAGCGAAGCTGGAAATGGTCTGACTCCTTATCACCTATACTGGAATTTATGGATTACTGAACTATGCACATCATCAGTACCTTTTACACTACTCTTTGGAGTAAGCACATTGCATATGACTCTTTGACTAAGTTAACATGATTAGTGAAATGCAGTGATTCATTCACACTCCTAATAGATCCCATAGTAATGAATAGATACATAAAGGTGCCCGTGTATGGTCTAACTCTTGGAAAAAAAAGGTAAAAGCCAGACTAACCTGCCGCATGTTTGCGGGCGGCAAAGCTGATTCCTGTGGCCAAGAGTCTCTGTTTTTCAATGTACTATGTGGTGAATCTGGATATTTATCCACGGTATGATATGCATAGTCTAGTGCAGTTATAGACTGGTTGCTGCATCCAGACCATATGATTGTCTATCACCCAGGACAATGCAGACCATATTATCTCTAGCTTTTTTTACCTAAGTATCCTAGGCCGCAGTGTTATCTAATAAAACTAATGCAGTAGCAAAACACCTTTTCAAGATCATTTTCTGCATGTTACTTGACTTTTATCATAAGTCTTATGTTTTTCACTGTATGTAAGGCATGGGCAATGTAAAAAGTATGTTTACACTGCCATCCAGTGGAAAAGCTAAAACACTGTCCACAGAAAAATTACGACTATCAAGCCATGTGTACTATAATAAACTGTATATTTCAACACCATTACATTTATGATGTCAAGTTTCCCACAAGGTTTAATTTTTCAATCAAACACAAATTATGCTCACTTATGAGCAGACATAGGTTAAAAGATAAATACTGTACAAACCAATTTCAGCTTCCAGCTTTCAATAATTCATAGAGCACAACAGATTAAGTAGCAACAGCGAGCATGTTGTCTGTTACAATAGAAAGCCCTCCAATATAGCCTGTATGAAATATTTTAGTGGGATGGCATTTTGCCTCTTTTCCTCCTGGCCATGAGCAAGAACACTTTGAGGACAGAACAGTATGGTAAAGGCAAATCATCAGATTGACAATGACAGACAATTAAGTTTTGCCGTATATTTAAAGCACATTAGCCAGTCATATACCCCTGCATGTCTTCCAGATCAATTCTCTTTTGCCACTGTTAGCCCAACATCTGGGTTGCCCATTCTTCAAAGGTAAATGCAGGGTCAGTAATACTCGCCATATGTATAATAAAGGAATATTCCCCATTTTGAAATAGGCTTTATCGTCAGACATTTAATTTCAACCAAAATCTTCCCACAACATTTTGAGGCTTGTGTACTAACAGATTTAAGAATATTCACCCAACACAATGCGTGACAATTGACGTTAATTATTCATTTATGTGAAAAGAAAAGGGCTGTTTACTTATTTCATCTACACATGTTTGGATAATTAAAGTGGAATTTCCATGTGAACATTCGTGGGAACATTACCAAATCCTTTAGTAAATTAGCCTCTATATGTGCATTTAGTATTTATTTTGCATGTTATTTACTGGAAAAAGACTCCATTGTGTAGACATCCAAAAGTGTACTTGCACTTGTACCAAGTATGGTACTTGGTATCTGAACATCCATAATTACAAGGAAGTGAAATAGAAGCTTTGTGGTGTCATTCGGTAAAAAGGAGCGAATTTTGGAAATGTTGAGCTGGCAAGTTTTGGAAAGTGATTGGATGTAAGGCTGAAAGAAGAAGTTAGAATCAAGGATTACATGAGCACCCTGGCCCGAGGGGAGGGATGTTGTCAGTCCAAACATAACATTAGATGCACACTGGATTTCTGGCAAATCAATAGGGATTTTTCTTTGCTTCCAAAATTTTAAAGGAATAAAATATGGGGAAATGTTAATGTGTTAGGGAGATGTACAAAAAAAGTTGTTTTGTGTCCTGAGATTAACACTTTAAATAAAGAACCTAGATTTAGTTCACAAAACTAAAACGCCAAAAAATTGCCATTCCAATAAGATTAGTCACATGGCTTAAAATAAATCCCTATCCTTGTTTAAAGACTTGTAAATTGAATCTTGTGACTGACTGCTATTAGCAAGAAAAAAAGGTTTTGTTTAAGGAAATTTAGGGGGTTATTCACAAAAGGGTGAAAAGTCTGAAGAAGGCATGTAAAGTGAACAATCTAGGCCAGGGGTAGACAACCTTGGCTCTCCAGCTGTGCTGAAACTACAAAACCGATTAGGCTTCTGCTTCTGGGAGTCATGCCTGTGGCTTGCAATGCCTTATGGGATTTGTAGTTTCAGCACAGCTGGAGAGCCGAGGTTGCCTACCCCTGATCTAGGCCAACATAGCTGAACTGGATTCTCCAATTCAGCTCGCTTTCCAGTTCATCTATGTTGCCCTAGATTGTTCCCTTCTCCTGTCCTCTCCAAACCCTTCACCCTTTTGTGAATAACGCCTTTAATGATGAAGCTCAGTGTTTTTCTGTACCTTTGTTTTTTGTTACCACTATACCTTACAGTACACCTGAAAAGTTTCCATCTATCCCATATCCATATTTCCAGCTACAGGTGGAGTCCAGAGGTTGGTGACCTGCTATCTATCTTCCTCCTAGGTACTTAAAATATGAGTCACCATATTTTCTTGCTCTGTTCCACCTTTATGTTTTTTAGGAATAGTAACTAGCTTTGCAATGGATAAAAATAATAATAAAAAAAAGCTTAAGCATGAAACGCTTGAAAAAACACCTGTACACATGCTAAAAAAAACACCTAAAGACACTCAGCTCAAGCGTGAATGGGGCTTAATTCATATCCAAAAGGTAGAACAAGATTCCCATATTATGTGTTGAGCGTGCAAACTTGGGCATTAAAGAACGAGTCCCCAAACGATTAAGACAGCATGATTTTTTTTCTTCACTTATGATCCTTTGAGTTTACAGCTCAGTATATACAGTGTCTCAACAACTTATTTTAATGCATTTTATAATGTACTTGGCTGTGGTATAGTATTGTATTGCAATGCATTAAATGAAAGACCCTGAAAGACCCTGGTCCTGACTACCAGGGGAAATATATGTATCTATTTATTATTGTAGTGGCTGCTTACACATGATTATTAGAGCACCTGAGGCATTCATTGGGGAATATTTATTGATTTAATTCAGAGGTTAATTTAGGGGAGCAGAGACTACTTTAATATGAACTATTACCCTACTACAGTTCTGAATACATTTTAGTACATTTTATGATAGTTGACTGTTCTGTTTTTTTTTTTTTAATGCATTATTTCTGTTCTAGCAGTATGTTTTTGTTGTCCATGTGAGCCAATAGGTGGTTTATATTTGAATAATGCATACCTCACTTTGCAAAGAGTTGGAGTGGTTTTCTATTGCCCTTGCTCTACAACCCCTAATATGTGTGTTAGGCTCACACAACCCCTATATTGTTTCATTACCCCACTGATTCAAATTCTACCTGCACTAAGATTAAATTTCATACACTCCTGGCATTGCACAATTGCCTCCTGGTGGTTGATAGGCCATTTATCTGTATTGCAACTCAATGCTGGAATTATAACATTAGAGAATAGTCAACATTCTAGAAGGTACTGCTTGTATGGATACATTTCCTAAAATATGGAATCCATGGATAGAATCACACATAATATTTGGTAATTTATGTGTATGCAGAATATGAATGAATTACAGAATCATGCTTCTAATGCCTACCATCAATCCTTAGACTCATCACTCACTTTATGTTGTGTCCCAACTAAGATTTCTGCTACTGTTATGTATTGCAATAAAGTTATTGGTGTTCTGATCTATCCTGACATCTAGTGGTTGTACAGAGCTACAGCTACTTATTATATTCCTTTGGTATATTCCTTTGGTATGTCCCTCTTTTTCCAGTTCCCATTTGCCCTAGTTGGTACTGTCTTAGTTATTCAGTCCCTTTCTTCTTTTATGTTCCCTCAATTAGTCTAAAGTATTCATAGTAGATACTAAGCTAGTAAAATCATTGCTTTTTTTACATTTCAAAAGACCGGAAAAACATCCTGCACTTTGAGTATCCTGCACTTTAAGTAAATCTGCATTGAATTAAACTTCTGTGTCTTATTGGAGAGTTAAGCTGATTGTGGATTGTGCTAATTCAGCAGGTGACCATACTTCTTTGGTTAATTCAAATCTAAAGTAGGTATGGCAATGCATGAAGCAGCATCTGAAATAGAACACTTCTCCATTCTCTCTACTAGGAATGCACCGATACTGTTTTTTCAATATCGAGTAACGATACTTTCGCTAGTATGGAGCCGGCTTCCTGGGCAATCAAAAGGCCAGGCGGCGTGTAGTGACACATAGCCCAGCTTCTTGATTGCCCGGGAAGCTGGCTTGATGCTGATTGGCCAGGAAGCCAACTTCCCAGCTAATGATCATCAAGCCAACCAAACAGCATGGAGCCAGATTACCAACCAATCAGGAAGCCGGGAGGCAAGTCATTACCCACCACCCAGCTTCCTGATTTGCCGGGAAGCCAGCTCCATGTTCCCTCGCGGAACGTTAAACCATGTTACGTTTCTCGGTGTTTATAAGTGCTTGTATTGATATGTTTATCACATTTATGCTCAGAAATACAAATTGGTATTGCTCTTTCATGAAACCGGGGTGAAAGAAATGCCTGGTGCTTTGAAATGGATGGGAACAGAGAAAATGGTTAAGATTCACTGATCTAAGTGCTGCTTAAGATTAGGGATGCACAGATACTTTTCGAGTACCAGTGCAGATACTTGGCATTTTCATGAGAACTACCAGGGTTGCAGCGGTTGCAGCTGGGACCTGGCTCTGGCACTCCACCACTGTCCTGAAATCATTAGTCTGTATTGTTTTAGAAAAACTGTCACATGACAATAAACAAAAATGTATCAGTACTCGTACTTGTAAGTACTCGGCAAGTACCAGTACTCGTACTCACAAAACTGGTATCTGTGCATCCCTTTATTTATATTTATAAAAACAAAATCATACATTAAAACAGAGATGTACAAATCCCAGGATCTCTGTGTGCTCCTTACAAATGACAAATGCCTCCTAATTTTTTTTAATTTTCTCTAGTCTAGTCTTGGAGCTCAAAAGTATCGGTACATGTACTCGTACTTGTACCGAGTACTGTACTTGGTATCTGTGCAACCCTACTTAAGATCTGTTTCACTGAGTATACACACATGTTTGAGGTGCAGAGCCCGCACCCCTGTATTATTCCTTATCCAACCAAGTTTACAGGTGACCCACTGACATAAGACTGCCAAGGGTATTTGCTAAGGTTTGTGATACTCCACAGACATCCTGCTGATGACATGATCCAGACAATTTGGGCGGGATTCAGTGATATCCATTCAAGTGTCTATAAGAATGGTTATTATAGCATTACACATTCTGTAAAGTAAAACTCAGCAACCTAAGGAAGAACTACACCCCGACTTTGCTTTATTCTTCTTTTACGCCAAAAATTCTATTTTTTTTCAGTTATTTATAAAATAATCATTTACACAGATTTACAATTGGAGGAACATTGAATTGATAGGTTTGGCACATAAGATTTGACATCTTAGGACTGAATGAATGCAATTGTTTACAGCCATCCAGCTAAGGACAAGTTGCATATCTTTCATTGAAAAAAAAACAATAAAATACAAACACACACATAAATTACAGTTTTACAAGCCCATATGTCAGAAGTATTGTACCTTAAATTTAATTAGACTAAGTAGAAAAAGGAAAAATAATGTGAGGTAAATCTGAATAATGGGCGATGTTAAGGAAAAAATTGCAGTATAATTGAACAATAAATCACAATGTTTGAAACTTTTGAAGACTAATAAAGAAAGAATGCATACCTCTAACCTCCATAAACACAGACATCTGGTGATGTATCTCTTACTGAAACTTCTCACCTTTTTCTAAGACACAGACATCAGCTCACTGAACACCCCCTTGGTACTTTAATACTAATATTGGGAACCAAAGATCTCTTTACAGAATATACAGCATCCCATCTCTACATGTGAAACATAACATCACTACATAGGACATACACATTTTCAGGAACAGAAGCAAATACAGATTTCAAAGTTTAAAAATACAATAAATGTCCACAGTTCAGCTCCTTTACAAAAATGTGAGCAAGAAAAGTGAAATAGTTATCACAACAATCAAATTGTGAATGGCATTTTTCTTGTGCAGGTTACAAAATGAAAGTAACCTTTGATTGGTTACTAATGGGATGTCATTTTGTTTGGCTCATATTTTCGTGATTAGGACTAAGGGCTGGTGCCAATGGCCTTTGGACCTGTGTTGATTACATCAGTTTGGCATCAGTTTCCAATGCTTCTGAAATCATTCAGAATTCACTGATAGGTGCATTTTACATGCAGCTGACCTCCTTCTGACCTGCTTTAAGTGAGTTTTGTATTCCAAAGGACTTGTATGGGAATGCAAAACCCAATTGAAGCAAACGAAAAGCCCACTTACGCAGACTCTAAGAATGTTTTTGTGAGGCGTGTTTTACCTACATAAGGCATGATTGACATTTTTTTAAACTGATATGCCTTTCATTATGATGGTCTTAAGTGATATCATTCACAAAGCTAACACACCAGGATACATATACTTATTTTTTTTTTAAACTGTTATTTTCAGTTGCGTCCAATGCCTTAGGCTGGTGTTAAAGCTTTGTGAATTGAACCTCTTGGGTGGTATTTCTTACAATATTAATTTCTGAGAAAAATGGATTTCGATGGGAGGGCAGCATTTGTCTCTGGTAACACATAACCTCCACAGGATACAAATTAAATACACATCATTGGTTTTCTACAGGATTGCAATGAGATAATTGTGGCATGCATAATAACACAAAGGACAACATAAAAACACAAAGATACAGAGAGGCAGACAAGAGACAGGCAACATACAAGCAGGAAAAGCACAAGCTGAAAACACAGAGTACAAAAGGAAAAGCATAAAACAAACAAATGTGTATAGATGTCTACAAATTATCTGGTATTTACACACCAAACCGATTGCATCATCTATGCACTGGGTACATTGAGCAAGGACACACAGGAAACAGTTAACAGGGACATGACACACAGCATATCACATTAACCATAAAGGACAAAACATACTACAGCCTACACACACACACACACACACACACACACACACAAGACTGTTATTTTAAGCAGACGCAGACAGTATGCTGACTTCTTTAGCACTAACAGGAGATACAACGCAGAAACATGAAGGACATGCATAACATTACTAAGTCTTATTTAATAAAACAGAGCAAAGGGAAGTAATACACTGCATGCCATAGCAAGCAACCAGATGATAGCTTTTACAAGTTGAACTATACACTACTGATAAATACAGATATCTAATTGGTTGCTAAGTTTCTGCTCACTATTGCTCATTGCTCTATGTTATCAAATATAGACCTATAGGCCAGTACAAGAATGAACAAATATAGTAACAAAAACATGTAGAACATACTTTACATACAGGACATATATTTCAAGATAGAGATGCCAGGAACACATATCAGCCAGGAAAAGGTAATACATAACTGTTACATTGACACATCCATATCACATTACATGGAGACAGGATAAACACAAACCTCGAAAACAATGCAGGATTTGTAGGTTTGAGGTTATACAAACATAAAAGGTCCAAACGTAACACAAAACATGAAAGTAACAACCAGAGACATAGGACATATAACAAAAAAAGCATACAGGTAAAACATGCATGTTGTTACCGTGGCACTGATGAAGCATTAACTATCTTTGGACAGTTTTATATCTTAATAGCTTGGGATTAACCTCTCCCTTGTTTGGAACAAATTGGGCCGAATATGTTAAAGTACAAAGTAAGTGACGTGTGGTTAATTAAAGTGTTCACTCCAACCATCCAATCAAATGTATGGGATTTAGAAAAAAAAAATAGAGACTATATGATTGGATGCTTGAAGTAAAAAAACAGATGCACTTTACTACAGCATACTTTAACTCAATTCATAAATCAGGCTATTGATTTCAATGTACAGGAAATGAGACATTTGACAGGGTACCAAGCTATTAAAAAGTTCCTGTGTAGCTAAGGACAAAGGTGCACATACAAACAAGAAGCACAGGCAACATCAGACCGCATGACATAAAAGACAGATAGAGATCACACATGACACTAGCTAGATAGAAGACAATAGTGACATACAGCAATCTTTTTAGGTGTATATTTTCTAATTCACAGTTCAGCATATATACAAAGCATCTTCTGCTAAAGACATAGTGCATGAAAGAGGAAAGGATTGCAATTCATATCCACCAATTAGACAAGTATTGGTTCCATTTATAAACCTGCACTAGAAAAATGTAAATTCCTGATTACTTGTAGTGGGACTAAAACTCTTTGTAAAGCATGTAAAATGGATCAGTTTTCAAAAGCTCTCATGTTGTTCTAAATTCTAATGACACTGAGTATCTTATTTGATAATATAGTACAATTCAGGGATGTGTGGTCAGGGGAGGCAGGGGGGGCAGAGCCTCACCTAGTATTATGGAGGAAAAAGCTGTCAGCTTCAAGTCTGAAGCTGAAAGCTTTTTCTCCATTCAGACTGGCTTCTAACAGGTTACACAACAGGCAAAGCCTCCCCACTGTGTAACCTGCCATAGACAGAGCGCTGCCTGTTAATCACAGGCGGCGCTGCATCCGGCTTTTGACAGCTATGTTAGGTTGCACAGAAGCGGTCTTCCCCACTGCTTGTGTAACCTAACATAGTGAGGCAAGAGCTGCAACAGCCTCTACTTTGTGTTAGAGGCTTGAGCTCTGTGGATGGTTTGGACCAATGGCAAAGTATCATTGGTCTAAGCTGTCCAATCAAAAAAAGAAAAAAAAAACCATTGAAGACATCAATCTCAATGCCTCAGCAGTGACGAGCAAGTGAGGGACAGGGAGGCTTCTCCCTGTCTCCTCCCTTCTCCCTCCCTCCTCCACACATAGCTTGGTGACCGGGTTGGGGGACAAGGGCAGGACAGGCTGGGGTCATGCCTCACCCAGCACAGAACGTACTGCACGTCACTGGTACAAATAGCATTGGTGCATAATAGCTTTTAACAACTAAGCAGAAAATTGACTTCAATAGTATTTTGTAGCCACAAGTTGAATTTTCTCTGGTTGCTGTGGGATACTGCAAATTGCTCTTTATACTGGTTAAATAAAAGATTATTAGATTGTTTCTGATGTCATCTTCCCTAAGGATCTTATGTCCCTTATAATGAGTCTTACGCCATAAACTTTAGTCAAAGCTTTTTACAGCAATTACAGGCAGGATGTATCCTATGTGTGTTAATATTATCAGTGACTGTTACAGAGGTCATCACTGACAACTGTATTATAGTAATCAATGTTATCCAGATGTCAAGATGTGCTACAAAGTATCTGGAACCATAAGGCATCATGGGACAGATCTTTATTACTGTATGCAAGGTAAAACCTGCATTTACAAAAAGCAAGAGTGATCCACCAGTCAACATTTCAGCGCTGTGGCGAGGTCAGGCAGAATCAAATAACACATAATTAAAAATTTTCCTGACACCTATATGTCTAGTCTTCTGTGACAGGTCCAGGGCTTTATGTAGATATTATGACAATCTATAATATGATTGTGTAGAGTATTGCTTCACAAGTCAGACATGGGCCCTGACTCTTGGACAATACATACTTCCAGGGCAACAAAGGAATCAGGTGATTTTGCCGAAATTAGGCAAAAGAGAAAGGATGGTGATGAGGTCAGTGTTTAGGAGGAGAGTGGTTGATTGCACACTGCCGACAATTTATGATGGCTTTTCTGAGTGTAAGAAAATTTCTCTCTTGTTCCTCCATTGGCCGTGCCAAAGTTGATGGTTATATAAGTCCCAATATCTTCCTTTCTACCAGAAGGACCACTAGATGGTGTACTTGGGGTGTGGGTCCTTATAGCAAGGAATAGGTTCATTTTGATGTTATTTTGCATTATTCAGTCTGTCTTTATGTCCTAGAAGTACTTGATAGGGTCAGTGGGATTTTTAACCTTTGACGGTACCGGGTTCAGTCAGAGAGGCTGGAGCATATGCAGATGCTGCCAAACATGCTGCTGCCTCACAAAATCCTGGGAGACCTGCTGGACCAGGCAAACCAGGTCTGCCACCCTCTCCTGCAGATCCCTCTGGACCTCTTTCTCCGTCTTTTCCATCAATGGCGTGGCCAGGAATGCCAGGTAGACCTGATGACAAGACACTTTTATCAGTTGACATTACAGATAATGATGTGGCTTTATTCATTGCTTTTTATTTTACAATTTATTTGTAAATGAGTATAACATCTGACTCGTGGGGTCAGGCTAAAAAACTTGTAAAAATTTTAATTATACTAACAGGCTCTGTAATTCCTCTAAAAGTCAAATCATACAAGCTATTTCCAGGGAAAATGCTCCAACTATCCAACGTGTTTGTAGGAGTCTTTTGGCAACAATCTTTTAATGTCTTGAGTATAACCCAGTGATTTTATTAAACTCACCTGGAATGCCAGGGGGTCCAGGCATACCCTGGTGACCACGTCCTGTCTCGCCACGGTCTCCCTTTTCTCCTCTTTTTCCTGTGCATAAGAGAGAATTGCACTGTGTGTAATGATTACATTTTGTAAAGTGACTAATTTTCGGTATATATAGAAGCATATGCTAGAGATGTTCATTCTTTAATGCCATTCCTATAAACCATAAAGTTGAACTCCAGACATATGAAAAACACACATTAGTGCAGCTCTGTGTTGAGTAATACATTATTAAATGTATTTTTATGAATGCAAGCCGTGTAAGTACTTGTACTTTGACTTAGAATCGGCCTCTTGCAGTTCCTATAGAGCAGAACTCTAACTGAAAGAGGGAGAAGGAGCACAGGGAGTATGCTAATAAGAGGAGAAAGCAGAGTGATAGAGAGATGAGCTATCAGTGAGCTTCTACTCTTTTGACTGTCGCAGGCTGGGGGAGATACGAGACCTGTAAGTGTTCCTTAACCGTAACAGAGAATAATCTGGTCTTTTTGCCCTGACAGACAGGACTGTGCTGAATGGCAGGGCTGTGTAAATCTCAGGACTGGATACAGATCCAGAATCCATCAATCAAATACAGATCCTTTGGCAGTTAAAACAGCTCCCTTACAATTATTTAATCTGTGTATTTAGTAGTTTGCCTAGAGTTCAGGGTTAAATTAAGAGCGTGTATATATACAAGATATATATATACAAGATATAAGAGAGAACTGCTGATATGCACATCTAAAAAAGGCGCAGGAGGGGATCTATCAAAACTGGAGCAGACAAACATCTGGAGCAGTTGTGCATGGCAACCAATCAGCTCTGATCTTTAATTTTCAAAGCTTAACTGAATAAACTGAAGAGAGAAGCTGGTTGCTATTGGCAACTGCTCCAGATTTTGTCTGCTCCAGTCTTGATAAATTCCCCCACAGTGTTTTCATGTGGGGTGGTGCCATCACTCACTCACTACTACTCTCTAAACTGTCATGTCTTGGTGCCATCCCGGGCTCTCCCGGCCACAGCATGCTGCACCTTCGCTCGCACAAAGATGAAAGCTCTCCCTTTCACTTGCTAATTTTACACCATTATTTCGATTTTACCATCCTGCACAGCCCAAAATACGATGCACAGCCAATGGCATGATGTGTCTCTTTAAAATTAAGCCAATCAAACTTCCCCCATTCCCAGAGTGGGGTGGGAACATAAACGTGACATGTGGAGAAACAAGCGACCATATTGCGACTCGATCTCATCCATTTTGGCTTAACTATAAGTGTCTTCAAAATGTATATTTATCATACTGTTGACTGTAGGTGATGAGCTGAAACTGTTTCTCTCAGTAACAAATCTCAAAAAGATGTCTAAAGGTGTAGCTGAGTACAAGGCCAACAGATTCGTCTGTGTACATTTTATATTCCCTGGTTCACTAACCTTTAGGTCCTGTGTTGCCAATTTGACCCATCACTCCCACAATTCCAGGGATGCCACGTGGTCCATGGTGTCCATGTGGCCCTTGCTCTCCAGGTGATCCTGGTGGTCCCGGAGGTCCAGGTGGTCCCATGGTGCCAGCACCTCCTAGGGCAGCTCTCTTAGCACTAACGGCCACCTCTGCTAGTTGCTCTTTTGTAGCGATTAGCAGCAAAATGTAGAAGGTATACAAGTAATTAAAAGGAAATATGACAGTAAACCAAAACAACCAAAATAGACCAGTGATGCATTCTACTTAAAATATGAAGTGAGTAAACATTGTGAAAACATGAAAAACACTAATACTTCTAATACTCTCTCATACAGCAAAGTACTCCTCACTCCTGCTATAGTTATTTGGATGCACAGCTGACACTTATTGGTATCTGAAATATGAAATTCTGACATGCCTTGCGAAAAGACTTAGACCCCATGCACACAGGAATTAAAATTTAAATTTGGAGCTAATTTTTAATGCACCTGAAAGCGTGTAATACTTTGCTATGGCTGAAAGCACACTCTGGCTATCAGCAATGTCTAGGTGCATTCAGTCTAGCGGCATTTACACAAATAAGAATTGTCTGCGTCCTGGAATCATTTAGCCTGGTTTTACATGGGTAAACCCCAAAATGCGGCTAAACCCAAAAATATCTTAACATGGGAAAAAGTGATCTTAGAAGCATAAAAGTTGTTTATACTTCCCAGGTAACTTCTCATGTTTAGATAGTAACCATCACCTGTCACCAGCCATGTGTGAAGTTATATATATGGTTCCAATTCTAATATTCAGATGATCAATTATATTTCCAGATTATTAGAAAATCCTCAATCTAACATGCTGTACGGCTGTCAATATTGACTTCTAACAGCCATATCTATTATTAAGTCTAACATGCAAAGCAATACGTACTGACTACTCCTATTCTCCAGAACTGTAAATGATATTAAATGCAAATCTTTAGCAGAATGTACTGATGACAGAAAGACTTACAGTGCATACTGCTTCTTCATCTTTAAAAGGTTTTTCTCTATCAGGCTTGTCCCCTTAAGTGCTGCCCCACCTCCCAGTTCTGGGGTGGCTACTTTCCCTTACAGGGTTCTCTGGAGCCACCCCTTTCTCTGCAATTCCAGCATGGGACTAAAGGGGGAGATGCTGACACTGCCTGGGTGTACACACAATGGCAGCCCAAAATTACTATATAAAAAAAATGGGAATGCCTGCCTGCTGCTTGTGGTCCCACTAAATGAACCAGGGCATAGTAATAGCTTGCCCCTGACAGGAAGTTCGGGGAAGCCACACACAGGAGATGGGGGGATGGGGGAGCATATTGAAAAGAAAGTAAGTGGTATTGAACAGTTTGGAAGCAAATCATTTATTGTGCTATATTAACCTAATGAATAGTGATGGGCTCCTTAAAAATGAGGCTTTAGTAATACTTGAAGAGTGATTAATTGATTATGGCCTCTAGCAGAAAAAAATACAATAAAGGAAGCAGAGATCAAACACCAAAACTGAATGCAAAATGGGTATGTTACATCTGAAACAACCAATTGGGGTGTGTTGTAGTACAAATTAAGTCTAACATTGTTTATTGTCATATCTTTGCTATTTCTATGTAAGCCTTTACAACAAAACATTTTCACTTATCTATACCACAAACAAAGTGGCTATTTTGTACACAACCACCCACTGCTCCCTTAGGGTGCCAAAGCAGTCAAGCAAATGATCTCAATCCAAAGCCTAAAAGTAAAGTTCTTCATTTTTCTACACTAAAACCGCTCCATGAAATATAATGCCCTTCACTGTAAACTGCATGGATGCTTAGTTAGGATTTCTCACCTTGCAACATTTTCAGAACCACATCAATAATGTGTTGATCTCCAGCATCTCTGCCCTGCAAAAAAAAAAAAACAATGCCAGGTAGGACGCTGTGTATTTGTCATAACTTTTTTGAGGTTAATGTCGAATTCACTTTTTAGAACACATATTACATTGTGCTAGTAATGACTGCTTGGCTGTTCAAAGTTTTTACAATTAATACTTAAAAAATCAATTACTTTATAACTCAAACTTATTCTGTAAACTATGTAATGAGTTCAGATAGTACATACTGGAACTCCTGGTCGTCCTGGCATTCCAGGGACTCCCCTCTCTCCACTAAGACCTCTTGGCCCAGGTAGTCCTGCTAGTCCTTGTACTCCAGCCTGGCCAGGATCTCCGGTTGGACCTGAGTAGCCCAGTTCTCCATGTACACCTTGCTATAAAGAGATGCAAGAAAAACTGAAGTGAAGACTTGTTAATATACAAAAAGATGTTTTATGTGTGTATTGATAATCTCACCTGGCCTTTAGGACCTGGCTCACCAGAATCCCCCTATAGAAAAGAAAACAATATATATTTCAGCATTTTCATAGGTACTTTTCTGTGCAACCTGTTTTAAAGCCCAACTTAAACCCAAGCTTTTTTAATTTGTTGTTCAAAAAAATTGGGAACAGTTTGAACCTTATTATTATTTTCTGCTTTTATTGCTATCTGTGTTCCTGTTAGAGAAATGTCCTCTTATTTTCTGCCCCAATGACAGTGTCACAGAGACCAAGAAGAGGTAAAAAATGTCTTCATTGGACACAGAGACAGCAAATTTTTTGGGGTAAATTGGAAAATAGGTCAAAAAGGTCCTAACCCTGTCACAGTTTCCTAAAAGAGGTATCTCTGTCCCCGTTGGATAGGTTTTCATTGTTATCTATATCTTCCTGTCCCGGGAACTCCCATTCCCTTAATTCTTTGTCCTGGTGTTACAGGGACAGGAAGCAAGAGGAAAACTATTTGGGTCCCAGACAGCAATAAAAAGGTAGAATAGAGATTGTTGTGGCCTACCCATGTATCAGATATAGTAGCCAGTAGAGTGAGAGGTGTCCCTCTCAAATATGAACCATATCAATGCCCCTGGTTTTAGAATGTGATATCTAACAAGCTGAAATAGGTGTGATGGTCAGGTATCCACAAACCTTTTTCCAAATAGTGTGAGCATTAAGCTCACCATACATGTTACAATCAGATTGTACAATCCCCTGTAGCTCTACCAACAACTATGTAGTGCAAGGTGCCTGATTGGATACAATTTGATTAAATAGGTCCTCATATTAGATATTATTGATAAATAAAAAGTAGATTATACAATCAGATTGCAATGTGTATGGTGACCCTTAGAATGTAGGTATATTTTTTTTTTTATTTGAGATGCCAGTATTTAAAAAGAAGGTTTATAGAAAGACTATGGGGGCAATTGAATAAAGTATTTGCTACACTTTTCTGTTGGTATTGTAGCATTAGAAAGTCAGGTGCCTAATTCATGAATGCCTTGCGACACTTCCGTTAAAGGTTTCAACATGCGTGACAGATTCAAGTTGTTCTTATTTGTGCCCTCTTCACAATGTGTTGCTATGGCAGTGACAAAAATAAAAATTAATACCACCAGTTTGTAGATAAGGAAACTGGAGGTATTTAAGACCAACTCTAAGGTGGCAAACAGAGACAAACCAGAGTCAGGCTGTGTATAGTGTACTGTGTATGTTTTGTGAGTCAACTACCACACCTTCCATCACCGGTTGCTAGTATGCAGGCCACCCACTGCTGTCCCCTGGCAAACAAAAGGTAGGTGGACCTGATGGTAAACTAGTGTATTAGCTTCCCCATCAGGCTTGCCAAACTAATAGTAAAACTCCTCAGCCACTGCACTTGCCTGTAGGACAGGTGCTGTAGCCAGACAGGGAGCTCAGGAATGCTGAACTGGTGATTTTATCAGGCTTGGCATTACTGAGCTGCCCTGAGGAAGGAGTGTCCGGAAGGGCCTACATGCGACAGATTCATTTGACCATTTCCAACAGGTACATGAATCAATTGCAAGCACCGACATTTGTAGTGGGGAGGTACAACAGGTTTTCTATGTGTCTATGACATGTTTTATTAATATCATTGCTAAACCTCTAACAAATAACTTCCACCTGCAGCAACAAAAAACTAGCAGAGGTATCCATTCCTTTGCTCTTGTGACTCAGCTGACCAGGGCAATTGCTATGTACTGCATTATAGCTTGTTTCTGCTTTCTGGTAGTAAACCTGCAATGTTTTTGGCAAAAAGTCTGCGATTCACATATTTGGCGCAAACCTATGGTGGCAACAAACCTGAACCTTATAACTAAGGATGATTTGCTCCACAGTTCCCACAAATGACAATAAAAACTGACAGGTTCAAGCCCTTCCCTACTCTATCCAAAAATCTAAGTACAAAAAAGGTGTATTTACTAGAGCATTCATTGTATTAAAGTGGCCCTAATCTGTAAATGTACCTATATTCCTACTCACTGCTTCCTAATCTAAAGAAAATGTAAACCCTGCAACCACTGTTCCACCCTGCTGAAAGAAGGCATCAACCCTCTAGTGCTAGGAAGGAGCCTGCTGAAAGAAAAAAATTTTTGGCTGTGCTAGTATTCATCTTTCTTAATGAACAGTAAGAAGTGGGGATCACCAAGCAGCGCTGATTACATACCATCTTCATGCCTAAAAAATGTGCATTAAGGGGGTATAAGAAGAGTGTGTGATATGAGGGTTTAACAATACAATCTTAGATATACTGTACTGTATTTTGGAGAATTTTCAGGGAAGTTTGCAATATCTCTTTACTTGTACACACAAGGGGATGGTTTTGTACACATATACTGTGGTTATGCAAAGTTTCAAAAGAAGATAACATTGCAGCTTTTGTTGTAGTAGCAGCAGCAGCAGAAAAAAAGACCAGTGCATATGTACAAAGCAATATCTTTGGAGGTTGGGCAGAGCCAGGACTCTGGACAGAGGCTGTTCTGGCTGGTTTATGATCCCACAAAAAAAGGGTTAGGATAGGGTCTATTTAGGAATATATACTGGCAAGTTTGATAGAAAATGAGGCAGAAATATCATTTTAATTATATATTAGGACCTTTAGGATATAGAGGAAATCTAGACCAGGTTTGAGGACAAGTCCTTATCGAAAATTGATACTTGGGTAAATTCATTTAGATACTTTAATTAGCAGGAGGCCCAAACCAGAGCCACAGCAGTTGGTTTAAGTGAGGAAGAAAATACATTTGCCCCACTTTAAATTGAAATCCTAGACTTGTGTTAGGATTAATATATTTGTTGAAAAAACAAATTACTAAATGCATTAACTTGATGAAATGACTATGATGACTATGGGTGTTTAGTGAATACATTTTATAAAGACTAGGATGGCAGATCAAATCTACTCACCTTTTCTCCTTGCTCTCCAGCCAAACCTTCAACTCCTGGGTCACCCTGAAGAGTAAACAATGAAGAGTCAGAAGGTGTGGTTAAGTAAAGTAAAAAAATAATAATCTAGTAAGTTAATAAAGGCATAAACCACTTACCACGTCACCCTTTCCTCCAACTTTTCCCAGGAAACCCTGTTAAGACAAGATGTATACATGAGTATGTTTAGTAGAGCAGCCTGTAGTGTACGTGGGCAGTAAAGGATGAAAACTTTAAACCACAACTTAATTTTCAGCATTTAGTATATGTTAACAGCTTTTTAAAAAGTGATACTCTTTTCAATTTAAACTCATGTACTAGTATTTTATCAATACATTGATTCAAAATACAGGTGACCACAGAGGATACAGCAGTGAACTAGCTTACCAGAACAAAGCTTGAACCTCATGGACAGATGCATCCAATATTTTTATTCCTGCTTTCCTAAACATTTCACATACACTGAAAAATAGCAACTCCCTTGTATTACCCATGCCAGGTGCTCTAGCCACAGAATCCATTTTCTGCTCAACCTACTGAGAGATCTTTGACTGAGCAATCTTTTCAGATACAGTACAATGATATTTGTATTTGTACCATTATATTTGTTAGGGCACATTTTGGTCTACTGAGAAATAAAACAAAAGTTGTACTGGGGTCCAGTTGTATTGTTTGCATTAGCTGATAAATAAAGCAGATACAATAAAGGGAATGTAAATTCTTCTCAATGTGTTTATACTCCTACTCGCAATAAAAGTCTGAGTCATACGACTCAATGAAAACAATGCATTACTTATGTGGCTTTCAAGGGAGAGATAGAGTAATTGCATTCAGCCACTTAGAGCTCTTTCTAGTTATGAATCTAATAATCCTCTATATTTATTTTATTACAAGAACAAAAATATAGAAGAGCATGCTTTAAAAGAAAAAATAAAAGTCATATAAAGATTTTTTATTAAGGTAAGCACTGCAATAATAGCATGAGGTTATCTAAACTCAAGAACAAAAATATATAAATAATAATATATTTCAGATTTCCAGTACCAAGATGTGGCAGTTGCATTAGGTTCCTTTTTCATGCTTTTTTCTCATAACTTTTTACCTGGTGATTCTACCAGTAACACACTTCCTTTTTAATGGTGACCTCACTCACTCAACATTCTATATCTATGGAGGAGCGCCGTTGTCACCGTGGGACAGGACCACAGACACGGGCGTAACTAGAAATCACAGGGCCCCATAGCAAAATGTTGTATGGGGCCCTGTGATTTCTAGTTACGCCCACCTGATAACCCAAACAGCCCACCTAAGGGTGACCCTGCAGAGCCTACCATAGACTCTCTATGGTAGGCTCTGCAGGGTCTCAGGCGGGCGGTCAAGCCCTCTTACCTGTCAGCCCTGATCCTCTGTCCGCCTCCTTCTCCTCCACAATTGACTCCTCTGTCACTGGGCCCCGCCTCCTCGATTGCCGGGCCCCGCCCCCTCGATCGCCGTATCCCGCCCCCTTGTTCGCCGGGATACGCCCCTTGATCGCCGGGGACACGCCCCCTCGATCGCCGGGCCCCGCCTCCTCGATCACTGCCGATGACGGGCCCAGCCACCTCCTGCGAAGCTGCTGGTTGTCACCAACTCAGCAGCGGCTGTGAGAAGGAACGGAGCGTTCCTCCTCACAGCCCCCAGTGGCAGCCAGCAGCCTGGCTGTCCGAGCAAGATGCCATAGCGACCCAGGCGGCCCGCATGGCATCAGGGAGATGTCCTGGCCGGGCCCCGCCGTGCCTCGGGCCCCATAGCGCCGCCTGGGTCGCTATGGTGATTGTTATGCCACTGACCACAGAGAACCTTGCCATCTTCTCTTCTACATAACAAAGGTTGAGGTGTTTTGTACTCCACAGAAAAAGCTGAGAACAATGCTAACTGATGAAAGTTCAGCACAAGCTGAGAGCACAGGAAATTATTAGCTTATAAGATTTCTGGCAGGATTAACTAGTCCTTTTTATTTTTGCACTTATCTAACATATATAACAAAACGCTTTCAATAGTATATTTAACAGACTAAAAGAAGTCCATTATTAGGGTTTACATTTACTTAAACATACATGCTCCCTGAAAATACACACTACTTTCCCTTTAAATAAAACATAGACTACATAGCAATAGAATAAAAGATGATTCTAAATAATACCAAATTACCATGGCGTTACCTTGTCTCCTTTTACTCCAGGAATACCCTGTGGTCCTGGTATTCCAGGAGGTCCTTGCTCACCCTTTACTCCCTGTACAAAAGAAAAATAGTCTTCATTTGTAATCAATTAAGTCATCATACTGGTTTATTTTATTTTTTTTATTGCAAAAGAGGCATAGTGAGTCAAACAAAAACAAAAAAAATGATTACAGTACAGAAGCGAAACTACAGTTAAACCATACATTATGTATAGTATAAAGCTTGTGCCATTGAGCAAAGAATATGGTCAAATAACATTGAGAAAAAAACACTTTATGGCTTGCTTTTGTAGTATCTTAAAAGAGTCTGTTAGGCTACAAAAAAGTATAAGTTCAACCCTGCAAGTACTTCATTTTTATGAATTAGGCAGAGGGAGGAGGTGTGGAGGGAGAAGAAAATAAAGTGAGGTGGGGGGGCAAGAAAAAGGGGGAGGGGGAAGAGAGTTTCCACAGTGGCAGACCCAACAGCCCAGGTAAGTGCAGAAAGGAGGGGAGAAAATGTCCAACACAGAGCATCAACATGAATTAGGTGGTAGGGTGAGATACAGAAGATTGGTATTCCAGGGTATATTGGAAATCTAGCTAGTAAGACCAGGTTTATCAGAATTTCTTGTCTCTATTGTATAATGAAGAAGTGAGATCTTCCATTTGCATAGTTTTGCTGATTCTGAACAACAACTGCTCTACCACCATTGAGGATATCTGTTTGTATATCAATTGGAATGTATGCTCTTGCTGCATTTAGCAAATTAATCAAAAGAGATTTCTTGTAGTGTGAGTTAACATGAAAAAGGTAGGCCAATGGACCATCTCCTAAATCTGTGTCTGTGAGTTTGTGACAAATATGTTGTAAAGCTTTCCAGAAGCCCCGAAGGGGACATTTGTTTTGATTTGGCCGCAACCTATGGGAAGAGTTTGACAGGTGCCGCACAAATGTACCTGAACCTGAGGGAGCCGAAGCCGGCCGATGTACGGCTGATTTTAGTCGATGTATGGCTAAATTCAGCCGTACAGGGCTGAAATGAATAGCCAGACGGCGTTCGGCTCACTTCACTTTGGCTCGGTTATTCACTCAGCTGCCTTGAGCAGCTGAGTGAATAACCCCCTAGATATTCATTCAAACAAGGACTGCAGATAAATGGGATATACTAGATCAAATGACACCTAAAAAAACATGGCGTGTTCATTCTCATAATCTACATTTACATAAATGCAGATTTGTCACATGGAAAAAGTAAGTACATTACGTAACTACATTTACCACCACTTTAAATCCATGAAATTAGATTCAGGTGTTCCAGATGGCAATAATATGAAACCTCCTTTGGGAGTATGCAGGTGAAATCTGTCTTACTTAGAACATCAGACCCATGACATCTGGGGTTTATTTGCTACTGCATATGTGGTGTCATCATTCCAAGATCAAAATATCTCTCAAAAGGTGCCCATACACTGCACGATTCTCGTACGAGAATCGAGGGAAATCCCACGATCGTACGCGAATCGGGCAGTGTGAATGAAGGCGTGCGACCGTTTCTACTGTACGGTCGCACGTCTTTTGTCTAAGGAGCATGCTAGAAAACCTGCCCGTTCGGCATTGCGGTCATCGGAAGCCCGCCCCTCAGGGGGGCGGGCTTCTGATGATCGCAAGTATGATCTGCATGTCCAAGATGGGCAGATCGTATGTTTTTTTAATTACTTTACAACCATCGCAAGACTGAGGTCTTGCGATGGTTGTAAAGTGTATGGCCACATAAAGGCACTCAGAAAAAAAGTTGTGGATGCCTATAAATCTTAGAAGTGATTTAAAAAGATCACCACTTTATTTAAATCAATCATTCCACTGCAAAGAACATATACTACAAGTGATATTTCAAATGACTACTTTTCTCTAGGGCTGGCCGACTCAGCAAATTCAACCCAAGAGCTTAATGTTTAATGTTAAAAGAGATCTCCAAGATCCCCAACTTTTAATCATAAGATCTACAGATAATTATTGCAACAGTCACTGTTTAAGTGCATGCATCTACAATCAGAAAGAAATTGCACCAGTTTAACCTACATGGGAGGTGTTCTGGGAAAAAGCATTTGCTGTTCTAAAAAAATATAAGAGCATGACTACAGTGGCAATTGGACATATGAGCAATGATCAGGCCTTCTGGAACAATGTGCTGTGGACTGATTAATTAAAGACAGAGTTGTTTGGCCACTATAACAGCAGACATATTTGTCATCATCTGAAAACCGCATTTAAGAAGAAGAATGTACAGTCTGCGTACTGAGTTATTGTCTCTGCTGCATACCAATGCTTGCTCGTTGTGTAATGTTTTATTTTTGATTATTCTCAATCAAAATTTGACATGCTAAAAAAAAAAAAGACGAAGAATGTAATGCCAACTGTGAAGCATGGGGGTAGAAATGTTATGGTTTGGAGTTGCTTTGCTGCTTCAAGACCTGGGCAGCTTGCAGTCATCATGTCATCCACGAATTCTGCATCATATCAAAGTGTGGTTTACAAGAATGCTCCCTGCAGCAAAGATGACCACCTCAGGCAGCAGTAGCACTGCCTGTGTGTGCACCTGGGCAGTCAGCTGGTAAAAGTGCAGGCTCGGCATCATTGAGTCTCTGTCTGGCCACTTCACTTGTCACATAAGTAGGAGCAATGGACAGCAGCACTGTGCTCAGTGATGCTGAGCATGCCCTATTAACATGCTGCACATAGCTAAAGAGGTCTGGCCACTGTGCCTGCCTATGTGACAGGTGGAGTGGCCAGGCGGAGTGCTCAGGAACACTGAGCCTGTTTATTTTTCAGGCTTAGCATCAGCATTACTGAGCTGCACCGAGGATAGAGTGTCTGATATGGACACTGTTAAGTCTACATGACAGGAAGTGAAGGAAAATCTCCATAATGAGAAACATAAGGCAATGCAATGTGTGTGTCTTTCTGATCTAAAAAAGAGACTTTGTAGAGGGTAGAGTACCAGAGTCACTATTCATATACTGAGCTTACAGGATTCTCAGAAGAATTTTGAAAAAAGGCATCTGCAGGCACATATCCTCAACTTTATGACAGGTTTACTTTTTGACAGGGACTAAAGAAAACTAAAAGCAGCAGCAAGCTCTTTCAAAACCTGGTTATTCAGTACAGAAGTATCACCATTTATGCCATTGTTATTATTCACAAACTACAAGGAAAAACCAGTGAGATACAGAACATGTAGCAGAGCTTGGGTGAGCACATTTGATAAGCAAACATAAAATTTCCCTTTCATTCCAAGTCCTGACAAAGTGTTGGCAGGCATGAAGCAGCTGTCAGCTTCCCACACCTTCCTTGTCTTTCACTCTTCATATTTGCAAGGCCTTATTTTTTTTTAATATAAACTATGCTTTATGGTGAATTTGGTACCTATTATTTAAAAAAAAAAATTGAAATAAGAGTGAAGTTTTTGTATTTTTTACCAATTGTGCTCAGAACAAACTTTCTGTTTTATGATGTATAAAGAACCAAAATAATCATGAAGAATGGAAAAAAGAATTTATCAAAGAGAGGCAGAAAACCCCAAAACTCAGGGATTGGCTAAAATACTTAAAGTGTATTTCCGCTTTTGCAAACAAATTGGGATAACACTTATTTTATATTTATTACATGTTCCCATTCACATAGCATAACTGAAAAAATACTAAAATTGCTTTTACTTGGGTTAGGGTGTCTTGATTCCGTAAGGGTTAACATTTGGGATGAGGGCTTTGTGTTAACCCTATCTGTACTGTACAAAAATAAAAAAACAATAGCGCCAGAGATGACCACTCCACTGAAGAGATATACATGCAGAAGTTCTGCAGGTCGCTGCCCCACATCAGACAGGGAGGCTGTGATATCTAAGGTTCTGAGGAAGTGGACGTGGCCCCCAGGAATGGTTCAACCTAGGCATACTGTGCTGGCACACAGGAACTACCATCTGTGCAGCTCTCATATGCTGTGTTTTGCTTTTTGCTAAAATGAGGATCAATCTTTGATTTTGAAGGCTCGTTGTCATCTACTCTTTTGTGAGTATTATTCTACTTTTGCCATTTGTCTAATAAAAATGTATCTACACTAGGGAAGGTGCCCCTTGTTTTTGTTTTTTCCTGTCTGTACTGTGCTAGGTGATTTCATTATAACTTATAAAGCATATTTGAAGACAGCAAGTTATAACAAAGGGTTAAAGGATTGGAACTCTGGCTTCTGAATTCAAATGTAAATTAAGTTAATGAGAGAATGACAATCCTCAAATTGCATTCCTAAGTCTTTCTATAAGGACAAATCACTGTGAAGGTGCTGTGAAAAACCTTGATACAGCCATCTTGCCTGCTGCAACAAAACATCTAACAGGTAAGAAATATCTTCTTAAAATGTGTTTTCCTTCTCTACGCTATCCAGAACTAGAAAACATGTTTTTGCTTGACATGCACTGAATTCTAGTTTTAATACTAATATGTAATATTATTATGTTTAAAAAAATCCTTTTTCTGGATATTTATTTATATTTATGGATATGTACTGTATTTTGGCAAAATACCAAAATCTCTCTTGATATCAGTCTTTAACAATCTTCTGTAAAGCAGATATAGACTTGAAGGGAGAGGGTCAGCATTAGGAGCCAAACAGTATCTGCTGCAATGGTCATGTCCTGGTAAGGAACATACTGACAGCAGGATTTGTATTTGTCCAACTGCATGAAAGTTGGAGAGGTCTTAGGTAGTGCAGGTAGCTGTATTGTCTACAGGGGTGCAAGATCACATAACTGTCTGTACATAATTGTAAACCTTTCAGCAGATTAGCTATTTGCCCACATTTCAGCTTTGTTGTATTATTCTATAGGGTTATATCTGATCGCAAACATCTGTATTTAATACAGCAATGTCTGAAAACTGAAGCAGCTCTCTTACTAAGGAACACAAAGCATATCCATTCTCCTGCTTTTCTCTTATATAAAAACACTGAAAATGTACTGGGAATATAAAGTATGAGATTTTGGTTACTTTTATTTAAGAAGTCAAGCAAGACTCAAAAAGCAAATTTGTCTATAATCTACTATAAATGAACACTGCATAGCAAAATAGGCTTTTTTTCTGGCCACTATATTATGGGTTGCTATAGTATTTTTTTTTTTTTTGAGGCAATAACTAAATTAAACATAGATCCAGTCATTAAATCTGTGAAGTTGTTAGTTTTTATTCAGGTCATGGTATAGCTGGCAGTAGTTTGTCACATTAAATTGCACATGTTCTGTAATGTTGAAGATGTTTAGCAGCTTATCCAAGCTGTTCCTTCAGCTCTTATTAGGATCAGGAACATACCCCACCATTTATAGCCACACAGCTATCACAGTCACCTTAATCCAATCACCGTTGAATGTGTCAAGGCAGATGTTGTTTGCCTGTGTTAACAATTCTACCCCAGCGATATGTCAACAATTTGCACCCTCAGCTATGTAGATCGAAGAATTAACACCTTTGGCAACGTTCCTTGCACCAAGGGATGGGGTTATATAACTAGAACAGAGTGTTTCCACGTACTTTCACACCTCCTATCCTGTTCTTGGACAATCAACATCTGTCTCGATACATTCTTTGTGAATGTGACTAACTACTACTAGCCCGATCCAGTAAATAGGCAATCTAAATGACCATTTCAATATTCTTAGATTTTGCATGGCTGGTTAACATATATGTAGGGATATACC
>NW_017306344.1:2160263-2205691 GCF_000935625.1 Nanorana parkeri | reverse complement strand
TGCAGCCTGCCTCAAGTACAGTTAGCTGCTGGTGTTCTAGAAGTGTACATTAATGCTATGCAATGGTCCCTGCAAAGCCATTGCCTATCCTTATCAAGCCAAGCTATTATCCCTACGTGCCCCACTATTAAACCATTGAATTCTATTTTGTTTTGCTTTTTTTTTTACTGTCATGATTATATACACTAATTCTTCAGTCACCTTTAAATAAACACCACTATAAAACTGTTCCTGTGAAATAAGATTATTTTTATGCTCATGTTTTAGTTTTCTTTGTTAATGTATAGAGTTAATTTAATTCTATTATGTTTGTGTTCAGGGATCGCATTATGAGATTAGTATTTTATGTTGTATGTTTTTATAGACCAGCAAAAAATGAGTAATATTCCTTTGTGCTCGTTAAGAATCTCGCACAGGTCATCTAGCATCCTATGATGGAATAAAGCATTTACTTGCAGCCATGTGCCCTCTAGTGGTATAAACCACAACAGCATCATATACTCCAATAATCCAGTCTGAATGTTACTGGGTTTTGTTTTTTGTTTTCTATTAAGCCATTTGTTTAGGTTTTAACCGGAAAACTGGGTCATCTTTACTATAACTTTAATGTCATATTCTACTCACCACTTTTCCTTGAACACCAACTGGTCCAACCTGTCCTCTTTCACCACGATCCCCCTATGATAAAGAACAAAAATTACAAAGAATTTGTATATGATTAAAACTTACATTTCAGCATATTAGTTAGTGCTCCATACATTCACAGTAAAATGCTAGAAAGCACAGCTCAACTTCTTGACTTTATCATTGTGAGTATGTTATAGAGTCAAATGTAAAACATACTTACTTTTATGCCTACAATACCCCTGGGGCCAATTTCTCCGGGTGGACCTCTCTCTCCCTGAAAGACAACAATATTACTTACTGAAAAATAAAAATACCATCTGAAAACAGCATAGGGACATGCTTGTATGTTTCACTTGTTTTCTGTTTTAGGAACGTTATATGTTGTAGTAGTGCTGCAGTTGATATAACACAGGTAATTATAGTTAAGCAAGTAATCTAATCTATTCAAATTGAAATATAGTCACACTGAAAGTTTTTTTCTACAGTGTTTTACAGTAGAACAATAACAAATATAACCATATGGAAGTTACTTAAAATTATATAAAAGAAAAAGGTTTTTAAGCTATTTCAAATACCGATTAAATCACTTACAACGGACGCTTACAATAGTTTCCTGCAGAATCATCTCCTGATATTCTGTTATATAATGGGTCCTTTCCCTTTGAGGGTCCTATAGAGCCACCCTTGTATGTACTCATAAGCTGTGTGTGTCTCCATAAACAGGCAGGCACTGCAGAACAAGCAGCTCCCCTCCTCCCTACTCCTCCTTCCTCCCTTATCCAACTGTTGGAGACTATGCTATCTCTTGTGATGTTGTACTGAACAAGACGTTCAGGGAAGCAGAGCTGAGAGAGTTGGAGTCAACTGTTTGGAAACATTACGACTGTAAGTGTTTGGACAAAAATTTTAAGAAATACTTTGCTGGGCAATGTACATTTGATCTGGATTCATTATTGAAAAAGAATGAGAGTTTAATAGTACTTTAAAGACCAACTCCATCTACAACACCGAGTGCCAGTAGGTTGAGTCCCCTGCTAGGTTAGCTTCTCATATCTCTGGAGTTACTAAAGGTAACATTTTCTCACAATAGTTTGTATGTCTAGTCCCTCTCACAAGACCAAAATAAAGGGGTCACTCTTACAGCCAGATTCCCCAATAGTTTTTTCTGTTATGAAGAATCCAGTGGAGGAGCAAGACACAATTTTCATGTCAGCATGTGAGTTAACTTTCAAGCGCCCTTTCAAAAATGAAATATTGATTTTGGATGTGGACGGTCTTTAAGCTGTTTTGCTGCACTAAAGGTGGTACAACAAATGTAGTTGAGTGCAATGAAATAATTATAAGAACATTTTTGTGAAGTACTTACCTGTTTTCCTGGAGCTCCAGAGAATCCAGGCTCTCCACGTGAACCTGGTTCACCCTAAAAGAAAATCACTGTATAATTATTTAATATTGATGGCTCATATATACAAGTATGTTGTCATATATTACATGCATTTTAAATATGTGTCTTAGGGCCCATTCACAGATATACATAGGTATGCATATGCACATGCATAGGTATGAGTGGGCCCATGGATGTGAACCAACCACATAGAAAAGAATGGGATTACTACTTGAAATTCATTTTCACAAAGTAAAATGTATATACTTTACTGCTGGAATAAGGAAAATGTAAATTGACTACTCAGTTTGACAGAGCAGTCCCAGTTCTAAAGTCAATGATAGGTGTAAGATGGGTTACAGGATCAAATTAAATTGAGTATGTTAATAGGAATGTTTCTAGAAATGTTTTGGAAGTTATTTCCTTTTTATGTAAACTCTTTAAATAAAAAATAAATGTATTATTAACATGTCTTGACAGGTTATAAAAATGTATTTAGCATTCTGTTTTACACCATTCAAAAGTGTATGTAAAGTCAAGTTTTTGTTTTTTTTGTTTTAGATAGAGAAGTGTAGGATTAGAACATCCTCTCTGTTGGCTCTGGTGACTCTTGTCATCTAGACAAAGATTCAAAGTCAAAGAGTTAAAGAGTCAAGACAAAGAGGGATGGGAAATCAAAAATTTTAGAGCTGTCACCGGAACAAAAAGAAGAGGATACATCTTCCAATGGGGACATCTGTGGCAGTGACAAGTACGGTCCTAACTAGAAATCACAGGGCCTCATAGCAACATTTGTATGGGGGCCCCCTTGCCAGACAGAAAGGAAAAGCCATTTAAAAACACACCAGCTTACATTGGTGGTCAGTAGGAAGAAGAATACCCCCTTGCATTGGCAGTCAGTGGGCAGAAGAATGTCCACCTACATTTTAGTTGGTAGAAGTAAAAATATGTAAGGGGGTATTTTCTTTCTATCAACAAAGTGGAGGGGGTGAGTATTCTTCTGACCACCAATGTAAGTGGGCTTTCTTCAGCCCACTGACTACCAATGTAAGGAGGTATTCTTCTTTTCACTGACTACCAACTTAAGGAGGTTTGTGTTAAGTCAGATAAAAAGGTGCCCTTTATGCATTGGCATTCAGCAGGACTTAGGATTAAAGTGTCCTCTTGCACTGGTGACAGTAGGAAATAGGTTGTATTACTGTCAGTGGGAATTCCACTGACAACCCTTCTTGACATTCTGTATCATTTCAGTCAGACTAAGAAACATAGTTCTCTGCAGGGCCACAGTCAATATTACTAACACACATGCTAAAGCTGATTTTACTGTAGTGATCCTGATGCTGGTGACAAATTACCAGTGACAGGATGATTATGCACAGCAGAGTAAATACTCACCTGGCTCCATGCATCATTACCTCACTGGCCACATTAGCGACAAGTGACATTCTACATAATTTCACATCTTAAATGCACACACACACACACACACATTAAACACACACACACACATTAAACATACACACACACACATTAAACATACACATATACACACAAACTAACACCTTATATGCACATACACACATTAAACACACATACACTAATACACATTAAACTCATATATACACTTGCTAACACATTAAAAAAGAATTCCAGAGGAAAGTTTTATTAACCCCTGCAGTGGGGCTACCCCCGCACTACAAGGGTTAACTGCTCGTTTGTGTCTGTGCATAAAAAAAAAATTATACTTAACCGAACTACAGAGCCAACTCCCTTCTTCTCCAGTCACTGAAGAGTGTCTCTTCCTCTGCTGCACAGATGGAATGTTCCTCAGTGTCCTCACATCTATACACTTGTATGAAGCGTGATGAAACAAGGATTCTTAGACCGCTGCAGAGGAGGAGGAGAGAGACTCTAGGGACCCGGTCTAAGAACAAGCCGGCTGGAATGATCAGGTGAGTATACATTTTTTTTTAGCACCTAGAAATAAATGAGCAGTTAACCCTTGCAGTGCAGGGGCAGCCACACTACAAGGGTTAATACAATTTTTCCACGGAGTTCTTCTTTAAATATATATTAGGGATGCACTGATACTAGTATCAGTGTTGATAATGAGTATTTGGGAGAATACTCTTACTCGCCCAAATGCTCCTGATGCCTATCTCATTGCTGGAACTTCCGGTATTAGTAAGCTGGGTAGCGAGTCATTACACGCTGTCTGGCTTCCTGGTTGGTCGGGAAGCCGGCTCCATGCTCCCTCATCACCAGGGAGCATGGAGCTGGCTTCCTGGTCATTTAGGAAGCCCGGGGGTGGGTAATGACTCACCGCCGGGCTTCCTGATAAATATATTTTAGGGATACACCAATACTAGTATCTATATCGAGGCCAATACCGAGTATTTGGCCGAGTACTCATACTTGCCCAAATGCTCCCCATGCCTATCCTGGGCGGTAAGTCATTACAATCTCCCCCGGCTTTCTGATTGACCCGAAACACAGCTCCATGCATGGAGCATGGAGCCGGATTCCCGACTAATCGGAAATCCTCGGTACCGAGGCATTACACGCCGTCTGGCTCCTTTTCTAATCAGGAAGCCGGGGGGGTGAGTCATTAGACTTCCGGTGACTATTGAAAACAAATATTGGTACTCATACTTGATACTGAAAAAACGGTATTGGTGCATCCCTAATATATATATATTTAATGTGTTAGTATATACACTGATCAACCATAACATTATGACCACTTCAAAGTGAAGTGAATAACATTGATTATCTCATTACATTGGGAATTGGAAGTGGGTTGGATCTATTAGGCAGCAAGGGAACATCTAGATGACTGGGTCAGAACAACGCCAAAACTGCATACTCTTGTATGATGTTCCCAGTCTGCAGTGGTCAAGACATACCAAAATTGGTCCAAGGATAGAAAAAAGGTGAACTGGAGACAGGGTCATGGGCGGACAAGGCTCATTAGTGCACATGGGGAGTGAAGGCTAGACCGTTTAGTCTGATCCAATAGAAGAGCTACTGTAGCTCAAATTGCTGTTAAAGTTAATGCTGGTTCCAATAGAAAGGTGTTTGTACACACAGTGCATCCCAGTTTGTTGCATATAGGGTTGCGTAGCCACAGACGGGTCAGGGTGCCCATGCTGACCCATGTCCACCACGAAAAGTGTCTACAATGGGCAAGTGAGCATCAGAACTGGACCACAGAGAAATGGAAGGAGGTGGCCTGGTCTGATGAATCACATTTTTTTTTACTTCATGTGGATAACCAGGTGCATGTGTGTCACTTACCTGCAGAAGAAATGGCACCACGATGCACTATGAGAAGAAGGCAAGCCGGCAGAGGCCGTGTGATGCTTTAGGCAGTGTTCTGCTGGGAAAACTTGGTTCTGCCATTCATAAGAATGTTATTTTGACACATACCACCTTCCTGAACATTGTTGCTGAGTGCAAGTTGCTGTTGCAAGTACACTCCTACATTGAAACGATATTCCCTGTTGGCAGTGGTTTCTTTTTGCAGAATAATATGCCCTGCCACACTGCAAAAATGAATCAATAATGGTTTGAGGAACACAACAAGTTTAAGGTGTTGACTGAGGTGGCCTGCAAATTCTTCAGATCTCAATACAATTGAGCATCTGTAGGATGTGCTGGAAAAACAAAACTCCAATCCATGGATGCCCCGCCTCGCAATATACAGGATTTAAAGGATCCACTACTGACGGGTTGGTGCCAGATACCACAACATTCCTTTAGAGGTCTATTGGAGTCCATTTCTCAACAGGCTGTTTTGGTGGCAAAAGTGGGACCTACTCAAAATTAGGTGGATGGTCATAATGTTATAGCTGATTGGTCCCTAATATATCCCACCCACTTCCAGGTGCTATTGTAATGAGATAATCAAAGTTATTCACTTCACCTGTCGGTAGTCAAAACATTATGGCTGATAGGTGTGTGTTATATACACACTCTCTCACCTACCTAAAGTAGATATAGGGGAAACTTAATATGAACTGGTCAGACATGTCCTGGCTGCTGTGGAACTAATATATATGGGTAGTCACGGAAGACAGAAACAGGATAAACATTCCTCCTGGTCCTGAGTAGGCACCTCCTCTACCCTGGACCCCAAAGCACTACTATGGTTGTAGAAGAAGGTGAAAGAAAATCTCCGGAATGCGATGCAGACAGCAAACAATAATCTGATAGGGTTTAACCATTCCCTACTCTATACAAAAAAAAGTTTTGGCTATACATATACTTTAACCTAATTTCTGAGGAGACACAAGGTATATATATATATAAATAACATGTTTATTTTGCACTTAAAAGGGAACAATTGTTGCTTTAATGTGTTTAACTCCACAAGAAAAGAGATCATCTTAATGTAATTATCACTGTGTTAAAGTGTTAGAAAAACATTTTTGTATGTAATATTTGTAGTATTAGATGTACACGTTGGTATACATCTAATACATCTAATATGTTTTCTCATTGCCAGAAAACAATGCAAAGCACTGAACCCTCTGAATCAGAGTAACAGCCAGACAACTAAACTTTCCAAAGGGAAATGGTGACCTACCCATTTTGTCTCTATGTTCCTTTTAAATGACTACAAAGTTACTGTGGGATTTGATATGTGTGAAGTCATAATCAATAAAATCCAATAATGAAACTGGATGAGAGAAAATGAAAGCATCTGGATGACCTGATTTTTTTTCATTAGCTCCTTAGATTGTAACATGCGTGTCAAGATTGTACAAAATGTTCTTTAAAGCAGTCAGGGGGACTGTTAAATCAGAACATTTGTTTGTAAGGAAAGAAACCCTGCAATCCCTTGTTTACAACCATCAACCTATTAGCACTTTGTTTCTTACACTGTTTAATGAATATTTACAAAGCTTGAGACTTGGTGTGGTAGAAACAATTTCACACTTCCCTTCAAGCAGCATTAAAGTTATAAACACCTCTGAGAATACCTCTAATTACATTCAGAACTACCAGAAAAAGCTATTATTACTAGCATTAGGATAACTATATAGTCAAGTTAAATAACCCCACCAATGCATACCTTTTGACCAATACCTCCTTTGGTGCCTGGTTGTCCTGGTAACCCCTGAAAAAGAATAAGAAAGTCAGGATTTGTAGATGACACAGGAATTCGTTTTCTAATAAATGCATAATCTCATTAATGCATCAGCGAGTACTGGGAAAAGATTCCATTTGTGGACAAAAGCTATTTTCAACAGGAATAGGTGATTAAAGAAATACTCCACTAAGCTTTTGTGTACTTAAACTGAATACAGAACATGTAACAAAGGATTCTCATTGTTTAGTTTAGGAGATCAACTATCTGCATTTTCTCCAAGCCCTAAAACTGCAACAAAATTGTTAAAAGGTTAGATATACGTTTCTACTTTAATAGTATGCACATTCTATATGTAAGATATTGTAAGACGTTTCACAGCAATTGTATTTTTTTGGATTGGAACAACTGCCATAAATTATGCACAGTCAGGATATACAGTAAAATGCCTGGGAATCTGTGGCATGCCACTCACAGTATATAGTGTGTCATAACAGGACAATTTACAGATTTACCCAACATGGTTAAAATACTGAAGTATACCTATTTAAATTATCACCTAAAATGAATGTTAATGTAGTTCACCTTGAAAGAATACTTATACATTACAGCTTTGATTGTACATTCAAATGCTGTCCTCTGTTTTTCATAATTATTCTTACTGAATTTGCTTCTACTGTGGGCTACCCCTCTCCATCCTGCTTAGATGGCAGGACAGACCGACCATTGGATGTGCAGCCCAAGTCCATTACGAACGAGAACTTGGCTATGAGATCTTAGCTTGCCTAACCTCGCATGTGCAGTCTACTCTGTCACTCACAAAACACTGAGCTCATCCGCTGCATGTCCATTATCACAATGCCTCTTCCCCACTGGATTTAGAAATAACAATACACAAAGCAAATTGCTGCAACTTTAGGCTTATCTAGCAGTAAGAAGAAGAGTGGGATTTCAAGGCCTAACAGATTCCTCCATCTACGCTGAACAGTGTGGATGAAGGGAATCCCCTGCCAGACTTTGGTATTGTATTGCACACCCACCGGCGTCAGAATACCCAAACATTGACTGTAGCTGATTGGCTCTAGTCACTATTCAGCCGACAATTTTACACCCAGCTCCTTTGATTCTCTGATCAAAGGATGTCAGGCAAAAGGCTTCTAATAGTGCCACCAACCGATCAAATTTTTATACAGTTTATCAAGAATCGACCACAATTCGCTCTGTGTATGGCCAGTATTAAACTGGTAACTGATCAAAATCACCAGTACCTATCCATAACCAAATATTAGAATTGGGTTAACTTTTTACCAATTAGAGTCATTTGAGAGGACTTGACCTGAGAAAAGTTGAAACGAGATTTATAACTAAGCAGTAAAGTCATGTCATATACTTACAGCTAAGCCTTGATGACCAGTTGAACCAGGGATGCCATTTTGCCCAGGGCTGCCCTAGACAAGACAGAAACATGAATTGGGAAGCAAAATATGGAAATAAGCATGCTATATGCCACAGAACAGGAGAACTAATGAGGTACCTACCTTTACTCCATTAACACCAGGAGTTCCATCTTTTCCATCAATACCAGGGAGACCCTAAATGAAAACAATACATTGAGACTGCATAAAGGAAATTAAAGGAAATTATGCGTTTTCAAAATTCTGATGATGAAGATGGGCATGGGTACATATTACTACTAATCACCATTTAGTCTGTAATTTGCTAAACTGGAAATGTGAATATTAATGAGTAGTCTAGCCTATTCACACAATGAAACTATTTAATGGTGAATAATTCTCGGCTCTGAAAAAAATACATTACTCACACTGAATGAAAACTAAAACATTAGTTCAGATGGGAAACAGTGATAATTATATATTGTCAAAGTTCAAAGAAACACTAAAACATGGCCTGCAAACCAAGCAATTACTATAATTCTCTGTAGAACACAAATAAGAGAAAATCATTTTACACAGCAAGTGATGGCATCTAAAGCAGATATGGAAAGATCTAGCTTCTGCTTGTTAGCAGCCCTGTAGGCAGCTCAGGCCATTTATTTTAACAGAGTGCGTCAATGATCAAGTAGACAGGAAAATTATGTACAAAAAGCTTCCTGTGATAATATGTTAATCATTTCAGGACCAGCAGGTCTAGTTTTATATTAGGAACTGTCCCAAACTTTATGGGTGGCTGTGGACAATCCACAGTAAAAATTAGGAATGAAAAAAATATTTGAAAACAGGCAATGTTGCACCTCTTATCTGTAAATAAATGAAATTGTTAACAGAACCAAGTAACTGTGAGAGACAGAAGAGGACATCTATGGTATTTTAGAGCCTCCTCCGACTCGTGAATAAGAAAAGTTGACAGATCCTTGGTTCCATCATTCATTGAAGAGTTACTTTCTTTTGAGTAACATTCATTAAAAATTGTAATTGTTATTTTTCATTGCAGCTATAAATGTATCCACGTTTCCCATCTCCTTCTAGCCCTTGCCTACTTTGGCTTTGTTTTCTGTTTCTTGTGCCTCTTACCTTTTGTTTAATAGCTATTGCTGTACAAATCAATAAATGTATTTGTGTGTATCGTTGAAAAATTAAAACTTACATTGTTTCCCTTAGGACCCATTGCTCCCATTTGTCCAATGACACCTCGGGACCCCTGAAACAATATTGTGTTGGTTAGATAGGGGAAAATGAATTATGCATTGTATATTTTAATGTTGGCTCAACAGGAGATACACATTTTATGTATGTCAAATCTTTAAAAACTAATGTTATTTTTCCCTATGTATAAAAGTATGTTTCTTTGTATCAGTGTGCTAGAAGCATTTATAATAGAGTTTATGTGCAAAGGTATACATTGAGATCTATGGAGACTGTGAAAATACGTTGGTGCTTGTAAGGCAATAGCGTTTTCTCCAGTAATTTAAACACAGCTATACTCCCTGCATGTTTCAGTAAACCCCAACTAACTACAGTTCTGTCTAACAGTGGCATGGCAATATATATTAGAGATCTTAGTAATGACTGGACACTTATGGATACCTGGGATTCACTGTGAGCCCCCTTGATGATATTGTATTACTTTTTGTCCCCTGCCAGCTGCCAGAATGCACTCAGTGGTTTGGATACTCAATTATGAAAGCCTCTACTGCGCCTTTATAGCTTTATGCATTTCTTCATTAAAAGGCATTGATATTTATAATATTATTATTCATGATTAATATAGGGTAAATGTAAAAAGTAATAATGTCTAGTCCACACATAAGTCAGTAAAGCAGTGCAACTGCGATCAGTGGATTCTAGGTGGAATGCTTTGGCTCCTGCAGATTATTCCTCCCATCAATGTCTGTACTGAGGTACAGACATTTCGAAACGGAGAAAAAAATGAATGCACTACAAGTGGAGTACAAGTGGACTATAAGTGCGGTGACATCACTGCGAGAGGAAGGTGGGGAATTAATTATGTGATAGCCTTTAAGGGTTAGGGCTAGGCTTAGGGTAAGCATGGTACATTGTCTCCCCTCATATGAATGGACTTGACTCTGTTACTTAAATGAACATAGGGAAAGGTCTTTTGACATTATTGCAATGAGGTTCCTGAAAGAACTAAGCCCTTAAATACATTAGAAGCTAGTCTACCTAGGAAAATGTAAGTTAGATGCGCTGACACGAACTGAATAGTATGCATGTACATATTATGGAGTGTGTGTATATGAACACAGTATATGTAGAACACATTTGCACTCATGAGGGTATGTAGAAATATATGCAAATAGAATTCTTCCAGTTTATCTTACCATAAACACATTTCATTTTTATAGAACTCTATACAGAACAAGAATATTTTTTGTTTGTGTCATATTTAATAATGATATTTAAATATTAAAGAGGGAAAAAAATTACTCACTTTATCTCCTTTTTCTCCCGGCTCTCCAGGGGGCCCTTTTGGCCCCTCCTCACCCTGAAACAGACATGAAGAAGTGAAAGCGCTGCAAGGCTGTGCTCATTAGTGATAATAACCACCCTAAGTGCAGTTTAATTAAATGCTCCTGGACTCTCGGGTATTCTTTAATGAGGACTGAAAAATCTGCACTAAGACGTTGGGGAATTTCACCTCTATCACTTCTAACTGCACAAAATATAATGCTGTGCAGAGGAACTCACCTCTGGATAGGGTCACAGGGTATAATAAAATGAACACATTACAAAAACAAATTGGTAAAGTCCAAGACAGCGCTATTTACATTAAACCAAAAGAAAACAAAAACAAGTGTAAATAAAGTATAAGTCATTGTACCTAACAATATTTTGTTGTGCAAGGACGTACACTTTATTAACACTTGTTTTTGTCTTTGTGACATAGCTGCTATTTTGTAGCTGTTGTTTTTTTGAAAGATTTTAGAGTTTTGGGTAGAGCAGAGTTCACTTCGAGAAAAGTAATTCATTTACAGAGTATAAGTCAGACACACCAAATCTACTACAGCAAAACTACTGTGCCACTCAGTGGCTGATAGATTGTCAAACTAGATGGATTTAGGTTCCTAAGACAGTTTGAGCAGCAAACATTGATAAACCTACTGTATGTATTCTTTTAGATTATGCTATAAATACACATTTCCTATGTGACAAAGAAAATGTATAGTTTTATATAAACTTACAGGTTTGCCTGCTGCACCCACTGATCCAATCATCCCTTTATATCCTGTTGGTCCCTGTGGAATTCAGAGAAGATATCATTTAGAATACCAGTTAAAATAGGAGCACCAAAAAGTACATTTTCCTACAATGCTTACATGGTTTACCTGGGATCTTCCAGTTTTTGATATATTTCTACAGACACAGTAGATGGTAAGCATCAAAACGGATTAGAATAAGCAAGTGTATTGCAAAAGTTAATATCTTATTGTAATGCTTAACACACACAGACTCTCTCTTTCTCTGTTGAATGATAATATCAAATAAAAAAATGGGATATCAAACACATAGCTGATATATAACTATATAGAGGCCTTTCTGTGACCCAGGGTCATAACGTTTCATTGTCCCTCCTTTTGTACAAGCTCCTCCTGTTGTGCTTACTTTAGTAAGAACTGCTGATAAACTGCCCAGACCATCAAACAAGAGATGATGGTTTGATGTCTTCTGGACTATTAAAAGCTTTCCGAGTCCTCTTAATATCCACTGTGCCCCCTTTCTCCTACAATTCTCTTGCTAAGTTTAGCTATAAATGTCCAGATGTAGTGTGAAGAAGGAAACAGAATAAGAATAAAGTCATCACAGTTGAAAATGTAAGACTTGGTGCAGCCTAATCCCCATTGTTTACAACTTGGGACTTGGGATGCATTGTCTTTAAGGATTACGCACACACATACCCCCTATTGAATGATAATATCTAGTGTGCTAAATAACAAAATCTTTTAAGCGGACCATAGGATTACAAAGATCCATTTCAAATGTCCAATGTTTACATATACTTACAGTTTCTCCTTTGGATCCAGCGAGCCCTGGGTAACCACGAATTCCCAAAGGGCCCTGTATCACAAATAATAATATAATTAACAGTTATCTAATCACTTTAGAATAGTAAAAGTGAAAACAACTTTGTCATAAGCAGAAGATAATAAACACTATAAGCTGCAATAAACAAGCGGTCTGTTTTTTTTTACAAATGACCAGTGATGGCGCCTTGTGGACTAGATTAGAAAAAAGAACCATGAACCTTATGATTGCATTCTAAGAACAGATTAGTTGTGATATATGGTTTTAATAGTTTATTTGGGTATCTTGGGCCTAGGCTATTCAGTAGCTAATTGCCAAAAGACACATCTTTATTTTTTTCTACATATTTGCAGCCACTGTATATGGATATGGAAGAGCTGTGGTAATGACTGAAAGGACTAGTTATTATTAGTCTAGCAGTAGCATTCTGCACTAACTGTAATGGCTGCAGGTAATATTTAGTAATTATACAGTAAAGCAGTTCTGCTAAGTGAATAGAGTTCATTTGATATTGTTATCCTGTTATTCAGTTTATCTTTTTCCAGGGCTTATTGCTAGTTTAATAAAGCCCATCCAAAAGTATAAACGGTGTATTGGTGTTACTTGGGTCCAGGTGAGGGTGAGTCATCACTGGTGTGGGACAGAAGGCCCGTATATTACAGCGGCCCTTGCGGGGGTAGCGCTACAAGTGTTTAATTCTTGCTATCTTCCTCGGGTGCAAGAATAAAGATGTAACCACAGCTGCTACGTGAGAATTATGTGTTACAATTACATTAAGAGCCATTCCAAGATTATGCTTAGAGTCTGGGTAATACAAGATATTACCAGCTACAAACAGGCTAATTCTGCAGGCCTTTTTATAGATGTGGGCCACCCACAAACAAATCCTCAGTTTTCAAAGATGTAAAGTCTTACAACAAAAACAGCATATGATCAATCTATATGTCGAGGCATAATATATAAACACACATATATATATATTTACACTTTGGGGGAAAAAGGTGCACACTTTTTATAAACTTCATTTTCCATGCTTCCACAAGTCACCCCATATACTGTATACAGCACATCTATTTTTCTTGGCAGATAGCAAATTGTTTTGTGTGGGGTCAGTGGAGTCTGCATGGAGCCCTGTTCTCATTCCAATGCAAATGACAGAGAAGAGAATGATCCTTTTTAACATTATATATTAAATTTAGTTATCCACACTCTTGTTATCTCTCGTCTTGACTATTGCAACTCCCTCCTCATTGGCTTACCTCTACACAGGCTATCCCCCCTTCAGTCTATCATGAATGCTGCTGCTAGACTCATTCACCAAACCAACCGCTCAGTGTCTGCAACCCCCCTCTGTCAATCCCTACACTGGCTTCCAATAGCCCAAAGGATAAAATTAAAAATATTAACAACCACTTACAAAGCCATCCACAACTCTGCCCCCGGCTATATCTCAAACCTTGTCTCAAAGTATCACCCTAACCGTCCCCTCCGCTCTTCAAAAGATCTTCTGCTTTCCAGCTCCCTCGTCAACTCCTCCCATGCTCACCTCCAGGACTTCACTAGAGTCTCTCCCATCCTCTGGAACTCTTTACCCCAACCTGTCCGTCTATCTCTCATCTCTTCACGGAAGCCTATCCCACCTCAACCTAACCACTCAACCATCACGTTCCCAAACAATTCATCCCAACACAGCTACCTCCTCATGTATCACTTCCACCTCCCTTTTAGATTGTAAGCCCTCATGGGCTGGGCCATCCTTACTATCTTGTCTTGAATTGTATTGTGATTGTAATGTCTTCCTTATATTGTAAAGCGCTGCGCAAACTGTTGGCACTATATAAATCCTGTATAATAATAATAATAATGAAGAAAAATATACTATTTCCCCAATATCTTTTTTACTGTAACATTGTGTACAAAAATGGGATATCAAACAAATAGCTACAGCTCATATATGACTACATAGAAAATTCCTAAGGCATACAAGTGGCCTTTCTGAGGCCAATGCTTATGAAGTTTCATTGTCCTATCTTTTTCACAAGTACCACATGTTGTGTCACATGCTGATAGAAAATAAGACTTGGTGCTGCCTATCCCTATTATGTACTACTGTACTGGAAGACGGGGCACCAGAGGAATATGATGCCCGCGTAACCTGTAGCCTACTGTATACAGATATCCCTCCTTAGCACAGTAAGGCTATGCTGACATTTATTCCAAAGAATAGGTGGCTATACATTACCGTAGGTCCTGGAATTCCTTGTTCCCCTGAAATGCCTACATCTCCTTTTGTGCCCTGTAATTAGAAAAAAAAGGTTTAATTGAATTAGAATATATAATTTAATATTACTGAAAACATATAACTGCTTGGTTTTTTTTTTCATATTCCACAGGTATGAAAATAATGCTGTTGCAAAATAGAAACAACCTATGAAAAAATAAAATAAGAATTTATCATGATGGTGTAAAAAAACAAAAACTTGTATTTAATGTCCAGGGAAATTCTGTATATTTTTTAGTGGAGAGGGAGAGATCCTAGCTGCAAGGTTTTATCTTACTTTGATTTTGATTTTCTCCTTGGTTGTCTTAAAAGTGTTTGGGCATAATGCAGCTGACTGTGCCCTTTTGACATAAAGGTGCAGGGGGAGGCTGATTTCCATGACAGCAGTGTTTAGGCAATACTGCTTTTTCACTTAATTACAGTTAAATGCTTATGATGGCCAGACGGGTGTCAAGATGTTCAGCTCCCAGACTCTTCACATTGAGCTGGTAGTTAGTAATAGCCTGGTCACAGCAACTTATACAGAGTATACTAAAATGCACAATTATGTGTGTCCTTCAGTCTAAGTTTACATATGAGCACCCTTATGAATGCATGTGCAGATAAACACATTGACTGGCTCTTTGGCATTGTAGTCATACCTAAGTGCTCAGCATATGGGTATAAAGCCATTGGGTGGCTTGAGTTAAGCACAATCTTATAGTGTGTTCTAAGAACTTTTTATCAACAAAATGAGTTTGTGAAGAGAGCAAAACTAGCCTGTTATGAGAACGTCCGTATAAAACTGGGTTGTTTTGGGTATATGCAAATGACAGGCTGCAAAATAAGGTGTTGATTTGCTTTATTTGTATGATATATGTTAGGGGTGGGCTGTTTACCCAACACTACTGATGTTTTGGTGGTTCTTACTATGTCTACTATGATATATACCTAATTTCCATTACAAACAAACATTTATTTCTTAATTAGTTTTTGGATATACATACTGTTTTGCCTTGTGGTCCCGACTCGCCAAGAGGACCTGGACGCCCTTTATGGCCCTTACAATAAAAGAATATTGTATTATAATACAATTTCTCCTTAGCTCGTATGGTTTAACATATATGATAGTAAACATTTAATGGAGGAAACAAAAACATAAAAAGATACCACCTATCAAATTAACATCCATGAATATATAAAAACCTGGTTGAGATATTTCTGATTGCTGGTTACTGTTAGCAAGCTAATTAGCAAGTTCAGTCTGTTAAGACCACTTTAACACTGATTTATTTTTATTTTTTATAAAAAAAGGCTTAACATTTCAAATATTTGCACATGTAGAGAAATGATAGTGAATTTAATTTCAATTCAGTCACATTCCACACAGGGGGTTGTTACCACAGGTAAAAAGTAGAGTAATCATTTTATACAGCTATTCCAAAAGATAGCTCACTATCAGAAATAGTGTGTATCAGTAATACACTGACCAAACAATTGATAATGCCATGCTGAAGCATGGTGAGGCACATCTTTCTACTTTACATATAAATCAATAAATAGGCACACTTCTATGAATAAAAAAGTATATATAATTTACAGAGATACTTACCTTTACTCCCTGCAGTCCTTGAGGTCCCTTAGGGCCAGCTGGACAGTTTGTTGGACACTAAAAAAATTAATTAAAAAAATACAATGAAATGTCTTTGCAAATGTATATTTTTTAAGGTTCTAAAAACACACCAGGTACCATATGGATCTAGTGGATCTCCATTAGAAGGCTAACAATTATTTTATTAGTTCTTGCAGCAGACTAGCTCTCTTAAGATATTGACTGACATTAGATGATCATTGACTGATCTAGTTGAGCTGGATCGTAAAATCGCTATATGATGAAGGCATGGTTACCAGCTGTATTGGAAAATGACTATATGTTCAAGGCCTACTTGCCAGCTCATCTCTAAATATTAACTAAACTCTTTGGCTAACTGGTTTCCATCAGTCCTTTAACTGTATGTAATCAACCTAAAAGCCTGTGTAACTTATTTGTTACAGCAATTAAAAGTATAAGCTTGTGTACTTAGTCTATGAGCAATGTACAACATTTACAGACTTCTCCTGGTCTTAGTGGGAAGAATGAGAAGTGCAGGATAGATTTTCCCAGTGGACTGCTATTGTTCCTTGCAGATAAGGCTGGTGCTAGTGTTGTCGGCATGAATGGACAGCATCGGTGTGCATGTTTATGCCATAATTGTCTGGTTGTCTACCTTTAGGCCTGGTTCACACCTGGGCATTTTACAGCGCGTTCCTACGCTCTCTAAAATGCTCAACATGTGAAAACCAATGATTGCCTATGAGCATGGTTCCCACCTGGGCGTTTTACAGCGCGTAGGAACGTGCTGCAAAACGCGCTGCAAAATGCCCTACGCCCAAAGAAGTACAGGAGCTTCGCGTGTATCCATTGGGATACAGCCAGGTAGCCCTCAGAAACGCGCGTTTGTCGCACATTTTTTTTAGCGCGAATCGCTGTAAAAAACGTGTGACAAACGCGCATATTCGATACACCTAGGTGTGAACCCAGCCTTAGATTGTATTTCGCATCTATGGGTATCTTTAGAACTTCTCAGTACAGTAGCAGTTCTCTACTCTGTTTAGTTCAGGCTCAGATACCATATCCCTCATACAGAGCCAGCAAGGGGATAGAGGTCTAATAGTCTTGCTTAATAGCCTGCAAAAATCACTCCCACAATGCTTTTTGCATTAATATGCCAGACACCAATAAAATAACTACTATGACTAGATGGTGTAGCAAGCCTTGTGTAGAGGGTTGACATGTTTTCTTTGCAGATAACGCAATCAAATTCTTTAATATAGTTTTCAGACAGCAGTAAACATATTTCAATAAAATCGGTTACCACCATTAGGAAGTACTGCTCTATCCCAGCTGGTTTTTTACTATTTATCTGGGTATATAATACATTTCCACATCAATACGCCTGAAATAAATTAATTGTTAAAATGCAGGGAGATAGCTAGAGACTGGCTTGAACTGTAAAAATATTTGGTGACCCTGGTCCACATAGAGTTGACTAAATAACCCCACATGAGCACTTACCAGGAAATCAGCACTGCCTTCTAGGCCTTGTATGTTCCCCGAGGGGCCCTGAAATACAAAAGATTGAGTCCTCACACTAGATTTTACTTACTCTGTTTGCTAGCCAAATCCAATGTGAAACATACTACTATCTTAGCAGCTATTTTTGCAGCTTGCTCGTAAATTCCCATAATTAGATAGACTCAGCATTTACTGTTCATTGTTCGATTTAAGAACTGTACAGGGACAGTGTGTTACACAGACAATACAGAGTGTTATAGCTCATAGGAGAGAAAAGAGAAAGTACATGATAATGCATTTCACATAATGTATGTCAATGCAAATAGCAAAATACAGAAGGGAAGACTTCAGACAGAAAATAAGCTTCTCTGGAACAAAGTGATCATACCCTGGAGCTTCAGAGAAATAAGCTAAAATAAGTCTCTATGGAAGTCATGCATTAATGGCAAATTCAGCAACTAATTTCCCCCACACAAGCAGTGAATTATAATGGCAGTCAGGCAAAACCAAAACAACCTAAAGGATAGTTTTAGAGTAGACGTTTATATTGTGAACATGCTGAAAGTATACTGAAGAAAAAAGCCTAGGACATAGCATATTCATATTATAAATATGCAAGCAGTGGAATGTAGCAAAAGGTATTTTTGGTAAGTTGACAAAAGGTGCATTCTACATAGGTATTGTCAGGTAAAGTTCACTTGCATGTGATAGTGGGAAATATATAAAGCTGTCCCACATTTCCCATTTTGCAAACGCAACAGCCTTTTATTTTTACTATATAGTAGAGAGTATAACGCTCATAAAGTTAAACATTTATTGCTCCGCATGTGACTGCAGCTTTGGTTCAAGAGATTTTCCATCATACTTATTTGTGAATAACCAATGGCATCAAGTACAGGATCATCAAATACATTTGATGCCATAGAACAGCATATCCGCTGTGATGTGTCCTGCTGATTATAGCATAATTTCCAAGCTTGAGAAAGCTGGTGTGCCCTTGTGTTTTTCAAAGTGTGTAGCAAAGCAGAGCCATACTGTTTGTGCTTGACAAAATCTTTGTGACCTAAAGGTAAATGGCAATTCTTCAATGCCTGCCTAAGTGCATCAAAGCAATAATGGCCAGCATCAAGGTGTATGTGTTTCACATGAGTCTTTACAATTGATTCTGCATTCCAAAAGAAAAAAGAACCATTTTTACATTGTGCATGTTTAAGAACAAATGCACATCATTATTGCAATGGGCATATGTATAAGTATATTTTCAAAGGCTCCTTTGAATTGCAGCTTTTGATTTTTTAGGAAGGGACCTAATATCTACTAGTGTACAGTATTCATACAGGATACACCAGAGCCAGTAGGAACCAATACCACCCGATTCAGCTACTCAAGAGACAATATTATACCAAAGTCAGCAAGAACATGTTATCTATTTTATGTGCAGGAGCCAGTGTCTTGAACACTATGGGGTCTATTCACTAAGCTGCCGAAGGATCTAGCCTTAGCTACGGCCCTAGGACCCCTTCAGTTCAGTAGAACCGAAGGGCTGCTGTACGGGCTATTCACTATAGCCCTACAGCTCCCGAAGCCGGCCGAGCGGCTCAGTCGAGCCGAAGGCATATGCATCGGCTCGACTGAGCCGAGGTGAAAGGCGAAGCTGGCTGAAAGCCTGCTACGAACTGCTGGGCGGAGCCAGCCATCATCTCACGGCTGGCTCCGGCCACTTGCACAGGCAGATCAGCGTCCCTGGTTACCAGATATCCAGGGACACTGATCTCCAGATAGCCCAACTCTCCCGGCCGCCCGGGAGAGAGATACTTTCCGCCCGGAAAGTTTTACTCTGCTCGATCAAGCAGAGTAAACCTTTCTCTGCTCTGTTGTCTTTTTTTCTTCTGATATCGGAGCCGTTGGCTGCCATCAGAACAAAAAAAAATAAGCATAGGAATGCATAGCTGCATTCCTATTGGCTATTTCAATTTGCAATAACCAATAGCAAACTAGCTATTGCACCCGCCCACTGCTGCTGTCAATCAGCAGAGTGGACCTGCAGTTCTCTATCAGGTCCCCTCTAGTGATTGACAGCAGCAGAGGGCGGGTGCAATAGTTAGTTTGCTATTGGCTATTGCAAATTAAAATAGCCAATAGGAATGTAGCAATGCATTCCTATGTTTATTTTTTTCTCTGTTCTGTTCTGATGGCAGCCAACGGCTCCGATATCAGAAAAAAAAAAAAAGACAACAGAGCAGGCAAAGGTATACTCTGCTCGATCGAGCAGAGTAAAACTTTCCGGGAGAGTTTTTTTTTTTTTTACTGCAGCAGAAAATCCCAGCCAATAGAAAACAGTTGGGTGGGGCTAGCTGTCACTGCTAGCTCCGCCCCATTCATTTTCTATTCTTTTTCTACTTTTTAAACTATTTTTCTATTCTGGTCGATACCACAGAATTATCGAACAGGATTGCCGAGCCGAATGCCGCTCGGCGGCATTCAGCTATTCACTCACTGCTGTTCGGCATCTATGAGAATAGGCCGAACAGCAGCGAGCAGCCTGCCGGAGGTTCGGCTCAGCCGATCCAGATGTTGGATCAGCTGAGTCGAACTCCTTCTGCACTTCGGGTCGGCCGAACATGCTGGGTATGTTCGGCCGACCCAAAGCCATGCGAAGCCGTACAAGCCTGAAGTGAATAGCCGAACAGTGTTCGGCTCACTTCACTTGGGGTCGGTTGTTCACTCGGCTGCCCTCGGCAGCTTAGTGAATAGACCCCTAAATTGGAACCTAAAGGGAAAGTATAGTGATTTTATACATAATGGGGTATAGATTTTCACTTTCAAAGTGAATTTTTCCCTAGCTTAGTGAATGAGGTGAAAAATCACATTGCAAAGAATACTCTATCAAGGAAAATGAAAAAAAAAAACGCATTTTTGCTCACACATGATTATATGATGAAAGTAAGCCCACCTTCACCTCATCCACCATTTTCTCTTTGAAAATAGAAAACTCACTTTGCTTACAGAGTTATTTACAAAGCTGCCAAGTGAACAACTGAGCCGAAGTGAACAGAGCCGAATGACGTTTGGCTATTCACTCCGGCTCAGTACAGCTGATTTCAGCCGTACATCAGTTGAAATCAGCCGTATATCGGCTGCCTTCAGTCAGCCAAACATGCTCTCCATGTTCGGCTGAGCTGAAGTGCAGAGGGATTTCGACTCAGCCGATCCAACATCTGGATTGGCTGAGCCAAAGCTCCGGCTGCTCACTCGCTGACATTTGCTCCTATTCTCGGCATTCGGCACGGCTATTCTGCTCGGTACCTCAGAGGTAGCAGGTCGCAGCCAATGAATAACACCTGGGCGGAGTCGGCCGTGACGTCCCAGGTGTTACTCATTCAGATCAGCATCCCCAGGTCATTTGGGGACGCTGATATGTCATTACAACTGGATGGAGCAAGCCGTGAGATCACGACTGGCTCCGCCCAGCTGTCATTTGCATGGAGACCGGTTGGCCGACCTTTCTCCACGCTTCGGCTGTCACTTCGGCTCAGTCGAGCCAAAGCGTATGCCTTCGGCTCGGCTGAGCCGCTCGGCTGCCTTACGCTGCTGTACGGGATATTGTGAATAGCCAATGAACAGAGGCGGCCGAAGAGACCCGAAGGATCAGCCAAACCTACGACTGTATCCTTCGGCTCCATAGTGAATAACCCCCTTAGTGAATGAAGTAAAGTTTTTCTGACAAGTAAAAATCCCCTTTTTTCATTTTCTTTGCATGTGATTGCGCCTTTGCTGAAGAAAGCCCATTGTTTACAGATCTGTAAAAAGTCACTGACCAGACAACTCCATATGAGGTTTCTTTCAAACAAAGTGAGCTACAAAGAAAGGTTCTCTGCTATGTTGTCATTTTAAAAACCTGAAGTTAACAATACACCTACAACTCCTACATTTAGACACATATAATCTGGGCTCCTTAGTAATTTTATGTTAAGTTAACGATATCCATAAGAGGGGGAGATCATTTTTTTAAAATCTGCACATACAGAATTTTTTTATTTTCCTGTTTTCCTATGGTACACAGTCTGTGAAGGTTCTCATTCTTCTAGGTCATGGTATAACTCTAAAAAATAAATCTAGGCAACTGGACTTACACAATTACTTGTTATTCACAAATATTTTTAAAATGATACAGATACGTACAGGTTTTCCAGGTAGTCCAGGTGGTCCACCAGGCCCAGCGGGTCCTCTCTCACCCTTAAGGAAAAGGAAACAAAGTCCACATTAGGTACAATCAGAGTACAATGTAGAATTTTCAAACTATTCTGTTATGATATTCACAACTGCATTACAGTACCTACTGGATATTTCCTCGTCAGGACACATTGGTACTGCTTACATTAACAGAAAAGTAAGTGATATAATGCTGATAATTATTTTAATTTGTCTCATAATGTGCTGTACTCATTGTAATTGTGGAAAGAGATGTCATACAATAAGCAATAGAGCCTCCTAGGGCATATTGCCATTTGAAGTACAAAATACTGTAGAAAATCTGGCTAAAGTACGTAGGGATTTATTATGAAAGCAACACAGAAGGGTCAATATTGCCCTTAAAAAAATGGCTTAACGCTGCTCATAGAGCGTGTGCTTATTTTAAGATTTATGTGCTCTTAAGTCAAATAGATAAAAATGTTGCAAAAGGGGCAACTGATTAGTTGTTGTTTCCATGCTGGCATTCACCTTTTGCACCAGGCCACCTAGTTAGGTAATTTCTTTCAGTTAGCCATGTCTTCTGAAAGCACTGCAATCTTCGTGGGATCTAATGCAGGCAAGTGTGTTTTATTGTTAAAATAGTAGCCTATCTCTGTGGCCATGTCCCCACATTGGATAATGAGAGGGAGATTGCATTGACAGAATTATGGTAAAAGCTGCAGTCTGAGCCATAATTCTTGCAGTGAACATGCTAAATGTGGCTGCTCTAGAATTTATCAAAACTGGAGCAGACAGAATCTGGAGAAATTGCCCATTGCAACCATTCGCCTTCTCTCTTCAGTTTGTTCAGTTAGGCTTTGAAAATTAAAGTTAGAAGCTGATTGGCAACTGCTCCAGATTCTGTCTGCTCCAGTTTTTATAAATTCCCCTCAAAGTGCTCTAAACAGATTTTACTTTTTGCTTGGAGCTGTTCTTCAGCATGACATGAAGATGAGGGTGGCAGTTAAAGTGACATTAGAGGCTATTTTTTTCCCCTCCCCCCAATGTTAGTGTAGTGACTTACCCGAAATCATGCCTCTTAATCCGATCATCATCTTCTTCTTTAGTGTAGTTCTCAGCTGTCCCTCCAGTGCTGGTGTGGGTCTCCGACTCCTCTGTCCTCCTCTTCTCTCATGTCCCACGGTGTCTGTGCGGGTGCACGCTGCTCCATATATTTACCTTGTGTCTCCTGGCCGAACATCTGAACTGCGTATTCGCCCGCCCCAAGATCCTTTGCGGCCGCACGATTAATTTTAAGATGTTCGGACGGGAGCGCACGGCGGAGACACAGGTAAGTATTAACCCTTTGAAAACGTTTTTTTTTAAATTGTTTTGCCTATATCTACTGCTTGCTAGCACTACATATATGCAGAAACATGCAAGGGTTTTGTAACCCTTTAAGGAACAGACAGGAATATAGAAGGAATTCTATTCTTAATATCCTGTACACATAAAAAAAGGTTTCATGCAAGTTTTCATTCTTTGTGGCAAGCCCCTTGACACTAACACTGTTCTGTTAACACACAATTTGCTACCCTGTTTACTCAAATGTAATGTGGTTTCCAAGCATTTATAATGCATGGGAACCACCACACCAGAGTAATTAGGTCATAAAAGCTTGCCTTGGGTTATATGTTTGCCAGCCAAACATTTTGCTACTGTATGATTAAAATGTTCTTCTGTTTTAGGAAAACCCAACCATAAAAACCTGAACTTGATTAGTTATTTGTAATTAGAGCAACTTTAAGGCTACATTTACACTAGTTGCGAATAGATGCGTTTATATGTGTTTTAATTTGTTTTCTAAATGCATATATATACATCTAATTATTTCCAATGGAGCTATTCACATGTTGCATTTAGATAGTGTTATCTGCAGTTAGATAGCTGTGTTTAGACAAAAATAGAAGCCAGGTGCGTCCATGTATTCATTTGAACTTCAAAATGCACCAGATGCGTTTATTTGCTGAAATCTTATTGGCTATTTAGTTACACTTTCAATAGACAAAGGACAAATTTATCTAAACACATATGTGTGTAAACAAAACGCAAGTGTGAATGAAGCCTAAGTTGTCTACCTCAGCCCAGGTCACTACAGTTAGGAGTAGACAGTTGAACAAGCAACTGGACTGGTGTTCTTAGAAAGTCCCTATACAAACCACTGTAAGAATGTTAAAACAAAACAGGTTATGATCAGCTCTGGAGAAAGTCTTCGATCCTTATCTATGGGGGTTACTTGTCTGGCTTATCCCTAGAAGAAGTCTGATGAGGCTTGGGCACGCACTGTATTGACACCAATGAGCACTGGTGATCTTTGAAGAGGTTATAGTTGTTATTATTATGGGGCTATCCAAGCATCATTGTCAACATAAAATATCCTACCTTTGCTCCTGTGACTCCAATTTCTCCAGGAAGTCCAACTTGGCCTGGGCTACCCTGCATTAAGATTGGGTATTTTAAACCTTGTTTTTATTTATCATGCATTTTATGAATTTATTAATAATAAATTAAATACAGCAGAATACAAAACACTTAAAACAATAAACCACTTACAGGAAGTCCAGCGACACCAGGACCCTATTAAGAGAAAGAAACAAATGTTTATAATTATGCTAACAAAGCAGACAAAAAATGGGTGATGTAAAGTAATCATACTCACTGGCTTTCCTGGAGGCCCTGGCAGTCCTGGTTGACCCTATAAAATAATAGTTCCAAGTATGTATTAACATAAAAAGAAGATGTGGTTTGTTTTCTAAACAGACATATTTATCACAGTAGATAAGGTGAAGATAATACTTAGGGCCAATTCACACATGCCACTGTGCTAAATGCACAGCGGCATATGTACAGATGCGCCAATCCCAGTGCATCAGACTGTGTACTTTTTTTTTTTTGGAGGAAATTTATTGAAATGTCACAATTGACATTTCATTTAGTTCAATGGGCACAGTGGGGTGCCATACTTTTTTTTCAGTGTACACCACTGTGTTCCCATCGCAATGTGGTGGTTTGAACTGAGCCCATCCGTGACAAGGTAAATTGCCTTGTCTTGCATTGGGGCTGCGCTGGAAACAACAGCCATCGCAGCTCCAATGCACGTGGTGTGCATTGGCCCTTAAAGTGTATGTAAAACAATATTGTTTTTTTAGTTTTGGATAATTACACCAGCAGCAGTAAATATCCTGTGGTTTTTGCATATTTTTTAAAATATATTTAGGTCTAAAAACTAAAATATACAAATATATTACTAGTCAGGTAAAAATGAAATGCATATTAATTTGCTGTATTTTGTTAGCCAGCTGGTTTAGCTTTCTGCTCTTTTTACACATTTTCTTCTATCTTTAGGATAGCCTATAATAAGCCACTTGTTCACAGACCACAATTGCACAAGGTGAAAGTTACATACATAAGCGAATAGTGGCTCAGTCAGACAAATCCTGCAGCAAGGCAGGCTTCTTCTGTGTGTCGTCTCTTTAGCCAAATTCTGTGTGCTATTTCTATTTTATTTTTTTGCTTGGGTAACGTCATCTAAAATTTTAATTAACTGTGGGGTTTATTCACAAAGCAGCCGAAGGATCTAGCCGTAGCTTCGGCCGATCCTTCGGCTAGCTTCGGCCCCAGGACCCCTTCAGTTCAGTAGAACCGAAGGGCTGCTGTACGGGCTATTCACAATAGCCCGTACAGCTCCCAAACTTAGCTGAGCGGCTCAGTCGAGCTGAAGGCATATGCCTCGGCTCGGCTGAGCCAAGTTGAAAGCCGAAGACAGCCGGCTTCTTGGAGAGTTTTCTTTTTTATTGACAGCAGCAGAACCACTGAAAAGAGAAAACAGTTGGGCGGAGCTAGCTGTCATTGCTAGCTCCGCACAATCGTTTTTTTTTCACAATTCTATTTTTTTTTCTACTTTTCTAACTATTTTTCTGTTCTGCTCAGTCCCTCTGAGGGACCGAGCAGAACAGCCGAGCCGAATGCCGCACAGCTGCATTCGGCTATTCACTCACTGCTGTTCGGCATCTATAAGAATAGACCGAACAACAGCGAGTAGCCTGCCGGAGGTTCGACCCGAAGCCACGTGAAGCCACCCGATGTACGGCTGATTTCAGCCGATATATACAGCTGAAATCAGCCGCACCAGCCTGAAGGGAATAGCCGAACAGTGTTCGGCTCCCTTCACTTCAGGTCGCTCTTTCACTCGGCTGCCTACGGCAGCTTAGTGAATAGACCCCTGTGTGTATTTAGTGTGTAATTAATTCACTGGTCTAGATGCACTAACAGGGCTATTCACAAAAGGGTGATGAGTTTGGAGAAGGCAGGAGAAGTGAGCAATCTAGGACAACAAAGCTGAACTGGAAAGTGAGCTGCATTGGATAATTTTTTCAAATCAGCTATTTTGGCCTAGATTGTTCACATCTCTTGCCTTCTCCAAACTCTTCACCCTTTTGTGAATAACCCTTTAAATAGCTTATCTCCGAAATGTATTTGCTTTCAATGCAGTACTACAAATCACCATATGCACTATACTGTATTACTAAATTATATCCTATGCTCATAAAAACAATACCAATCCCTAATCAATAAAGGCTTGATTGTATATCTAAAGGACAGGATTCTTTTCAGCTCCAAAACACTATGATGTACACTGGTGCTCACCCCTGTCACTTCTATGCGTTTCCTAATTGGATGTAGAAAAACATGACATTTTAATCAGTGATATGAAGCCCCACTCCCCTTCCTCATTTTTTTCACATATGGTGGGTACAGAAATCTGCCCTGTCATAACATACAGTATATACCTGATGGGCAAGTGTAGGAACTGGCACTATCGAAAGAAAATAGAAAATCCATTTTATACCTGTGCGCCAGTGTCAATTGAATAAGATGTATAACCTGATGTCAACAAGTGCGATAATACTGTACTAATAAGGAAAGAACAAATAGCACTTACAATATATATATAGTAACACTTACTTTGACACCTAGTCGTCCTGAAGGTCCTGGATCTCCCTTGGCTCCTATTAATCCCTGATGGAAGAGATGATAGTTCTTACATTTGCCATATTGTGACTGATTCTGCAATGTAATGTGACAAATCAGATATTACAAAATTTACAAGAAAGGTTTATTGCAACATAGTACATGATATTAACTAAAAACACAGCCAAGTATACCTGAAATGGTAAATGGTATATTTCATTTCATCTGAAGCTAATGTAACATTATTATCACACATGCCAGCTTTTATAACTGGCAGGTGCATTTTAAGTCTCTGCATGAATGGGTCCAGCACTAAAATAGCACCCCCAGCTCCAGACTTCTGGCTTTTAAAAGTATTTAAAGGGTAATAATTGGGGTAGAATTAGGAAGAGGACTGCCAGGCACAGAAATATTATTACATGTTGCTACTTTCTCAGGCATGGGGCAGTGGGCAGCACTAAAGCCAGTTCTCTCGTTAATCAGAAAAGCAGCCGAAGCACAGAAAATATTCTGGTGATGTCATTGCTTGCTAGTGAAAATTACAAAATGTATGGTCAGCCTAATAGCTTGTAACAAGTAAATAGTAGAGGTAGCTATGCAAGAAATACACTGTCATTCAATGACAGAACTCTCTTGACGAGACTGGTAAAGATAAGCCAGCATTGTGAAATTCAATGCTACCCTATGGTCTGTTGATTGCCTAATATGTGCTGAATGGTGTATATGCATTCTGAGTAATTAGCAAATCATTGAATATATGCTAAGTAATGACCAAATAAATACACCCCCTATGCCAAATGGTCAAATGGCTTTGGCCCACCACCATTATTTTTAGTTGGAGGAATGGGCAGGATTCATTACTATATGTAACTATTTAAATCTTTTCTGTCAATGCGAAATCTTTAGTTAAGACCCGCAAGGGAACTATGCCTAAAAGTGGTTTGTAACATTTCCAGATTTTGCCAGAACTGAAGATAATTGAAGTTGAATTTGTTCAGCGAGGTAAGCAATATTCCAGCACACTCCTGATTTCCTGTTATACAGAACAATACAAGGCTATTAAAGGACACAGCAAGCAGCCATCCAAAACTGGGAAGCAGAGAACAAAATAAAATTACTTTAACCCAGCTTGTGTAACTAAAGTTCATAAAATGTAATTACAGAAGATATTTTCAGCATCACTGTGTTCCCACATACAGTAGATTTGTGCGTCCTGTTTTCATTAAATCTTTTTTCTTTTGTGAGAGCTTACAATCTAATACTACGTGATTTATCAAACTCCAAATGCGTTTCAGCCCTGTATAACAAATACTATTAAGAAAAAAGGTCTTTGCTTATGCCAAAAGGTGTTTATTTTAAATATTTAGCATATATCTGGTGAGGGGAAAAATATGTCAGATTAAAAGCATTACCCTTAAAGGGATATTAAACCTTTGTTGGGCCTTTTTACTTTTTATGAAGAGAAAGCCCATACATTTTGCAGTTCTTCTTCATTAAATAGTTTTTCTAGAATGTCCTCCAGTTGTTCTCCAAACCACTCATCTCCCCCCTCTTGTTGCGGGTGTCTCCTTCCATGTCTGGGTGGGCTCCATAGACACACACAGCCTGCTGCAAGCCACACCCCTTCTCCCTCCACCACTCAGTCTGACTGACGGCAGAAGGAGCCTATGGCTCCTTTGCTCTCGGTACCCTACCCCACAACCAGGAAGTTTGGGGAACGGCGATATCTTCCCCAATCTGGCGGAGGTGACAAGCGACCAGAGGTAAGTATTTGGGGACAGGGTGACATTAAAAGGTGCTGAGTGTTTTTTACTGTAATGCAGAGAATGGGTTAAGGTAAAAAACACTTAGCCCTTAGTACTACTTAAGAGGTTGCTTGAGCAGTGGCAAAATTGATCTCCCTTCATGAATGATCACCAGTGTAAAGGGGTAATTTCCCACTGACATCAAACATCCCTTCTATACTAATTGCCCATAGTAGTGGGCTTTTTTCCACCACAACTTCCACCACTAATATAAAGAGGCATTTCCTGTGTTGAACATCAATGTATTAGGGCACTACTCCACTGATGACTTGTGTAAGTGGATACTACAATTTACACTCCGTGTCTTATCTGGGCATTAGCATAATTTGTTTCATTTTATGATTATTATTGTTGTACAGAGCAGGGGGTGTTCCAATATAATCTGCTCTGGGTGTCAAATACTTTAGGCATGCCAAGTTATTTATTTTCTTATTTTAAACTTTATACAACTTACTGATTATCCTAATGTACAGTGAACTTTAACTATGATAATTTTTAGAAAGAATTCTGATTTTTTTTAAGGGTTCCTCCAGGGTAAACGCTTTGAGAAAGGCTCAACTAGGCTCCGTTACTGGAGTCATTTTGCTTACACACATAGATTTACACAGGTGAGCATTTATACACATTGCTCGGTGCTTTTCACTATCCTGCAGCTTGCTTTTTATTTAGCACTAAAGTTTACAATCACAGTTACAAATTTTCCAATATGTACATAATTAAAACTTTAATGAGGTAGTTAGCATACATTTCTGTGTATAATTGAGCAAGCTGCACATATTGAAATTGAAAAGTTCCTGTCTGGCTCTTTGTGAATCTCTCCCACATTTTTAAAGCGTCACTATATTACCATGTATGCATTCTAGAGGCAGAAGAAGGTGGAGGCAAAGAAAAAGCAGGCCCTGTCTACACTTACAATAATAACCTAAGCTATTTAAAAGAAAATAGATAGTGTTTTGTATGCTTTTTTTATTTATTTATGCGAGCTGGAATGTTGGCTACTTTACAACACACACAAGGACCATGGGAAACAACAGTAACCACCCTCCAGAAGGAAAAACTGTGTTAGTATGAATTCAGAGATAATTTGTGGATCTACAGCTGAATGATGCATAAATAAGCAATTGTACCCGCCCCGTCCGTTCCGTCAGTCAGCGCTGGTGGATTGGAGCGGGAGGGGGGAATCCAGCCCGTGACAGAGATCCGTGACAGGATCGCTCACCTCCCGATCTACTGAGCCGACCTATGACAGTCTCATTGTCACAGGTCGGCTAGAACTATGAGGTGAGTGAAAAGCACTCACCTCATAGTTCTCCTTTAATAGTAATTATTGGTAATAGAGTGCTTGAATGCATTTTTAAGATTTCACTTCTGAGTTTAGTGTCACTTTAAACAGGACTCTATATCCACTAAAGACCTTACACCTGTGTCAGATCATAGTGGGGAAAGCCATGAACAGTCACCTCCAATGATCATTTAAAAATGCAATGAGCTATGTCGCAAAGGCCTTTCAGAGAAAACCAGTGCAAAAATATGTGGACCTTTACCCTCTTTCACTAAAAATCACATCAGAATACAGCTCTGCATGCTGATATGAAATCACCTTACATTATTTAGTTAAACAAAAATATTTTTATTTTACTGGTCCAGTTTGGCACAAATGATGTAATAAGGCCTAAGCATTGCATCCTGAGTAGGTTACATCAGCAGAGCATTGCTGGAAAATCTCATCTGAGATCTCAAGGAAAGGCATTTTCCTCCCCTGAGATGATGTGCATGGTCACATGCCCTAGTCTCATGCCCCAGAGTTCCAGGAAGAAAAGGGACATATATTAATCTGCCCTTAACAAAAATGACTACTGTGAGAAGAATTGGGAGGAAAATAAATATAAGGTATGTAAAGAATGAAAAGCCTGCAATTATTTCGAAGTATGTGTTTGTACAGTGTCATTACTAAACATTTCTGAAGGTGTCTTTGTTGTTATTTTGAAGATATGTTCCTCTTTAAGAAATTATCTGAGGTCAACCAAAGAAAGCAGTCAGGATGTATATGACTTTAGATGACAAAAGCAGTCATTTGCAACTTAAGTGTTCTTTGACACGTTTAATGTAAAGGGAGAAGTATTGTCCTGTATGCTGCACACATGTACTGGCACGAACCACAGAAAAAACTGCTCCTGCTGAAGAATTCTTTATTGCAGACATAAAAGGAACTAAAGGAATTCATCTTCCTATAATCATTGAGTGTAGTCAAATACCAAATGATATAGAGGAGATTCTTACACCAGAAGATGGATGTTGTGTATACTTTGTTAATTTGACTGGAATATGGAGTTGTGCTTTTTTAAAGATAACGTTACCCTTATCTTCAAAATAACAACATCGACCCTGGTAGTTCCGCCAGTGAAAGGCACCTTTAGAAATGTTTAGTAATGGCAATCTACAAATATATACTTCTAGATAAATGCCGGGTTTTTGTTCTTTACATACCTTGTGTTTCTTTTCTCCTCCATTCTTCTCACAGTGGCCATGTTTACTAAAGGCAGATAAATGCATCTCCCTTTACTTCCTGGGACTCTGGCACTGTGACTAGGACATGAGGCCATACACATCATCTCAGGGGAGGAAAATGCCTTGTCCCTGAGATCTTGTGAGATTACAGATGACATTTTTCAGCAATGCTCTGCTGCTCCCAGGATGCAACGCTTGGGCACTTTAAATCAGTCATGCCAAAGAGAACCAGGAAGTAGAAAACAAGAAATTGTAAGTAAAGTGAAAATATGTTTGTTTATATGTTTGTTTAACTAATGAATGTAAGATGATTTCATATCACCATTCAGAGCTGCATGGTGATATGATTTTTAGCCAAAGAGGGTAAAGGTCCACTTTAATTGTTTTTGTGCACTCTGTTTTGATAGAATATTAACCATCTGTGGTTAACCATAAGTGGTTAAAACAAGCTCACAGTTGCAGTAGCAGTCGTGAGCTGGGTATAATTTTCTTTAGCGAGCTCCCAGCTATCCAGTGAAATTGATCCAGAGAGCCAGCCAATCACTTTTACTGGGCTGTAAATATGCCTCCCCTACCCCCATGGTTCTTGGGCTCTCCCACTCCTGTGCTCTGTAATCACTGAACATGAAAGGCTGGTGCTCTTAGCATTCAGCAACTACAGAGTTGCACACAGAGTGCCAGCTGCAACCTTGGGCTAGTTATATCATCGATAAAAGTACAGAACTGTAACATCCTGCAGAAAATCACGATGAAAGCTCTATAGACTAGACTTGTGCGCCGTCAAAAAATTTGTTCTGTTTCGTTTCGGAATATCCGTTATTTCGTATTTCGTAATTCGTAACTGAACTCAATTCGGATTCGTACGAAATACGAATTTTCGTTAGTGGCGGTTATATTTCCGTAACGTTACGAACATTCGTTATGATGAAGTTAAAAAGCAAAATACCTTTGTTAATATTGGAGTGGTAGTTGTTTTTTTTATCCGAAATACGAATTCCGTTAACGGATTCCGTATCCGAATTTCGGATTTAAAAAAAAATACCATCAACTCCAATATAAATGTACTTTGCTTTTTAACTTCAATATAAAACGAATGTTCGTAACGGAACGAAAATACGTCAACGGAATTTCGTATTTCCTGCCTGTATTTGTAATGCAACTCTCAGCAGCAGAAGAGAACCTCTGATTGGTCAACCAAAACGAAATACGAATTCCGTTAACGGATTCCGTATTCCGAATTCCGTATTTCGGATTTTAAAAAAAACTACCATCAACTCCAATATAAATGTACTTTGCTTTTTACCTTCAATATAACGAATGTTCGTAACGGAACGAAAATACGTCAACGGAATTTCGTATTTCCTGCCTGCTGAGGAAGCTTATCGGAGTCATCTACACCAATCATAACGCAAAAACATCCTTTTCCTCACAAGCTGGAAGCACAGCTTCTTACATATGGACTTGTCAAGAAGTTCCTTCAACTAGCTAGAGAGACTATCTTACTTTCACCCATGAGGAACTATGCAAGCTTTGCCACCAGTGGAAAAGTGACCTGATGACTTGATGAACTGTTCCATGTTCCAAGATGTGTTAAGTTCAGCGCACCAAAGACTCATTTGAGACTTCATCCTTCTCTTTTGGACTGTATATATTTTTCGTGCTTTCTCTTTTCTTTGTATATAATTTTACTTTCTACTACATAGGAGCATAGAGACATATGAGAGTTGTTGTCTTCTAGCATTTAGAATGTTTTGGTTTTTTTGAAGAGCCTAAGTTAGGTGTGGAGATTGGGGGGAACTGCCTGAGTCCTCGAGGTCAGCTTCAAACAAACTTGTAGCACGCTTCAGCAGCCTTTCAACAAATTGCAAGTATTGCTGAAGCTTATTGAGGCCTGCTAGCAGCTTGTTTAAAGTGACATTAAGCACCCCTTTTAATACATTTTGGCTGCAGTTATAATAACTAATGCATTTTGCCCTAATATAATAATTTGCTAATGGCCATTGGGATATAGTGCTTTACATATAATCAACATGTAAAAAAGAAATATTTACTTCAGTCTGTATTTCTACCATGTTTTTTATAACAATGAGCTATCTTTGTATGGCAGCTGTTTGTAAATGCACTTGAACTATATATAATTAATATTGCTTTGGACGTCACCTAGCTTGATCTACTCACATCAATTCCAGATTCACCAGGAGGACCATCTGGTCCAGGAGGGCCTGGTTCTCCTTTTGCACCCTGAAAGAATAAGATAAGTATACAATTTTATGCATAGTATTTAAAACAAAATGCACTGTTTCAAAAACTTTTTTAAACTGTTTTACAAATTTAACCTTGCAGTGGGGCTACACTCGCAATGCAAAGATTCAGTGCTTGTTTTGCTCTAGGGGATGGAATAAAGCAGACATACTCACTTGATCCTCAAACCAAGTTGCTAGACTGATCCACACAGCCATTTATCTCCTGGGCTGCGGTGGTCTAAGGACAGTTGATGTCATCATGTCTAATGCAGGTCCATTGGCTTGTATTAGACATGAAGACATTCGGGGGCTTTATTCCATCCCCTAGAGAAATATAACAACCTAACCCTTGTCTTGTGAGGGTAGCCCTACAGCAAGGGAAAGTTTTTTAAATTGTCTTCTTTAAAATATGTTTCAGCTAAATTATTAAAGAGAATATATTGTGTTTTTTACATATTTTCTTTATTTTGGTCAGGACTACATTTTTTTTTTTTTATCGATAGCTTGTTTTTTTTACTTAGTCAAGTATATGTGAAATGCTGCTTATGAATATTATGTATTCTTATATTCAGCCAGCAGATAGAGCTTTAAACTAATTTTTCCATGTTTTCAGGCTCACATTTTGTAAATGTCTGTTTCCACAGCTTAGCAGTACAAATCACAATTTGTACACACAAGCGAATGAATCAGAACAGTGAGTCAACTCAATCCCCTCTCCCCCTCCATCCTTACAGACCTATCTGAGATTTTAGTCAGACAGAGAAAGCCTGAAGGCAAGTGGCATTTATTTGCTGTGCAACCTCTTTAGAAAAGTTCCAAAAGTGCTCTGGGAATCCTTAGTTATGACATTAATATATATCTATATATGTAGATATATATATATTAGTGGTGCACCAAAATAGAAATTTTAAAACCGAAACGAAAACAAAACAAAAAAAATTGTCAGACCGAAAATGTTTTTATTTTAATTTGTTCAAATGTTTTAAATATTTTATGTTTATTTATTTTTTATTTATTAACTCATTTTTTATTTAAATATTTTTATTTTTTACTTTACTTTTAGGGGCTTTGGGGAAATATTGGGGGTCTAAAACAAACCCCTGATATTTCCCTTTTAAAATAGAAAAAGAGAATGAGGACACCTGCAGCCCCTGTTATCAATGAACAGGAATCCTCTATGAGTGTTCCTGTTCATTGATAACTTGAGAATATAGTATATTTACTATAACCACAATCATGAATGAACAAGAGGTGATGTAGATCACTCCCATTCATTCATAATTGAGGATATAGTAAACATACCATGTCCTCAATTATGTACAAACACTCAGCAATCACTGATCGCTGAGTGTTTGCTCTAGCTCTCCTCTCTGACACGCTGTCACAGGAGGCTGAGCGAGCTGTGTGCGAGGAGAACTCAGGCTCTTGTGGCAGCGCGGGCTGTCTCCGCCCCCACACCACTCTGCCGGACTGTGATAGGAGGCTGAGCGGTGTGGGAGGAGAGACACCAGCCTCTCACAGCGCTCTCCTCCCGCAGCGCTCGGCCGGCTGTCACTTTCTCTCCTCCCCGCTGGGACACAGCGCAGCAACCAGCGGGGAGGAAAGAAACCTGGGACGCACCGATGTATCAGCAGGAAACGGCACTTTCTGCATTTAGCCAAAAGTGCCATTTTTGGCCGATATTTTTTGGCGGTCGATATATCGATGCATCCCTTATATATTGTGTATATGTATATATATATCATAAGTTGAACAGTCAATACATGTAAACATTTGTTTTTGAACAAAACATTTTGTGTTTGAATTCTTATGTAGACTGTCTGTTAAACAAATGATTAAGCAATAAAAAATGAAATAATTCCCAAGTATGACAAAAAAAAATTGTGGACAGGATTTAATGAATGGTTTTCCTTTCTGTGTAGTTAGGGATTAGACCCTTAATTAGTACTCACCGCAGGACCAATTCCTGGAGGCCCTCTATCACCCTGCAAAAACAGAAACAGAGTTCAATTAGCAAACAATCTACTAATTCATCCTGATAGTTCTCACAGTAGAAAAAAAACATCATTTAGCCAAGAGTGAATGAAAACTTTCTGTTGAATTAAAACCAAAATGTGGCAAATTATAACAGTGATTTCAAAACTTAAATTTGTGCAAAAAAATGTATTTGCATTTTGTAATGACTGATGTTAAGATTATTTCCCCAAAAGGGTTATTTTAGTCTATCAAAGCAATATTTTCAAAGTAAAAGCATTTTTATTTTTAAACAGCTGTTGTAAATTAATTTCAATATTAAAAAGATCTGTCAATTTGATGCTACAGTGTAGGGTTGGTTTACCTTTGGGATTACCAGTTTGTTAAATCTGAACACCATTTGGATGAATAATTTCTAGTTATATTCCATGTTTGTGTATCCACACACCATGTGTCAGATTGGTAGCATGGATGTATAAACAAGACCTATAAAGTAAACAATATAACCTATGACTCTAAAATTAAAGGAAATACATTAAAAAGTCATCTAAATCTCATTAGCTGATAAGGAGGAACCATCTGTGCAATCAAGTCATACATTTCTGCCCTACGTAATTTAATTATTACAATGTAGGGTGACTTAAAAACCAAAAAGATGCTGTAGTCAAGAAAAGTGTTTATGGTAGTTAGCTGTATCAGCATTTTTTTGTGTAGCAAGTTTAAATTTATAGTTATCATTATGATGCTAAACTCCAATAAATGCCATATTTGATACAGTTTTGACAGACAAATAAGGGATAGCAGCTTTTCACTTTGCAAGCACAAGAAGTTGAAACACAAGTATTCCTGATGTGCCATCAACCAGTGGGCACCATCAGGCTCCATGATGTGATTCCATTGTACACAACCTCACTCAGTGGCTGAGTTTGAGTAGCTGCTGATGGGATGATTTTGAGATAAACCTGTCACAAGTCTAGGCAGTCCTACTGAGCACATAACGTTATTAGTGTAAGAAAATGTTCCCTTTTTTCTTCGGGACGCAGAAGCGATCTGGCGACAGGTAAGTCGCCAGGATCGCTTCTGTTGTAAAGCCGACAGTCGGCTCTACAAGTTTAAACAGAGTCCCCGGCGGCAAAAGTCACCGGGAGTCTGTTTAAACAGCCCCGATGCTGGCGACGTACACTGTACGTCGTCAGTCACGAAGGGGTTAACACATAAAAGCAAATAAAATGTGTTAAAAATAACATGTTTTGCCTGCACACATCACTGTGTGCAATAACATATTGTACACAGGCAGTCCTCGGGTTACAAACAAGATAGGGACTTTAGGTTTGTTCTTAAGTTGAATTTGTATATAATTTGGAAATGGTACATTTTTTAAGTGTAACACCAGACAAAAACAAAATTGGGGGTTTTGGATAACCCCCTGTAACGTTTGTTTTGCTGCGTGTGCCCCTGTTCAGATTTCACCTCACTTTCTGGGGTTGTCGTGCAAACAAGGATTGGTGATAAAGCTTCAGTGGAGACACCTTTTTCCCATGATAACTCTCACAGGAGTGAATTTCCCTTCCTATGGGTAGATTTCCTCACTTTCTGTTGTCTCAAGGACAGGAAGTGAGAATACATCTTTCTAATGAGGATACAGACAGCAGTAGAAAACTCACAATGACCAGGAAAAGGAGGCGGGCACGTCCAACAAGAGCCAACTTCCCGTAATGTACATACAGTACTAAGGACCAGACCCAAAAAGGCGGCCACTCTTCGTCAGCACGAGCGTGATAGTATTACAATTACCCCTGCTGTACAGTAATAGCCTCCGTTTGTAAGTATGAGTCGTATGTAAGTCGGATGTTTGTAACTCGGGGACTGTCTGTAATATCTATTATGATGAGCGATGTGAAGGTGTGGATAGGTCACTGACACATATTGCTTCTTGCAGTTCATCTTGAACTGAACCAGTGCTTTTCCAATGCAGGATGAAGGACCAAGGAATGGGTCTACCTAATTTATGCTACTCCAACAGCATATGCTTACCTTCCTTTTGCTCCCCCGCTGCTCTGTTCACCCACAGGGATAAAGGAAATCGTTGTGTTAGCAATAAGTCCCTGAAGCTGTAACTTACATAAGGCTATGGACTCCGCATGCGATAGCTCTGATTGGTTAAGCGCTGTTCAATGGGGTAAGCCACATGCTCTGGGTATTTCCTTTGGCACACATACATTGATGCATACATTTGTGCATGTAGGTTATAAGGATGAAGCGTGCTATAAGCGCATCTTGATGCATTTCCATAACAACGCATATTGACAGGGCGGTCCCTATAATATGGCAGCCTGAGCCTGTTGCCGCAGACAGCATCTCTTTGAGTCACGTGAAGGGGTGGCAGGCATAGCGGCATGTCGTGTGCCTGCCACCCACTTTCCGGCCAGAGGATCCCAGGTTGCTAAGAGCCGGGCGGGGAGATGTTTAAAGGGAATACAAATCACCCCACCCAGCTATTAGTAACATGGGATGCTCTGGCTGGCATCCCGCTTAGCTCCTGGCACCCGGTGACGTCACTGAACAGGAGCTGGGTGGGACTCCGTTAGTGTGTACAGGTACCCTCAGGTGGCAAAAAAATCTAGGGACACCTCTGTGTGTTGAAATTGTACTTTCCATTGATTTTAATAGAAAACACATATGCCAAAATTATATAAGTGTGCATGGGAGACAAACAATGGGGAACTGAGATAAAGGGGGTGATTTACTAACCTAAACACACGCACTCACCAGGTGCGTGTGATTTTCACACAGCAAAACGTATTTATCAACCACAAAGTCTCTAAAAGCATATTTCCACTAATGTCATATATGGAAAAATCATGCACATGATCCATATATAATGCTGCTTCACAGTTTAGACAAAAATGGTTAGCTCATTCATTTACATTCCTGCATTCATCAACGCAAGCAACACAATGTAGAGCTAATTTACACAACATCACCTTGCAATTCATGCTTGGCTTTGCACAACACACCTGCTGGGTGTGTACACACTACAAAGGTGTTTAGATTCCACTCATAGATCATGCTGGGAGGGAACACACTACAGAGGTGTATACATGTTCATGGTGTGTTTATAAGGTTAGTAAATCAACCCCAAAGTGTTGCTGATTTTCAAAGAAAAACCATTTGCATGCAATTGATCAATCAGGCACAAACTGGGAAACAATCACACACCATACAATTATATATGCAATTGCTTACTTTCAAGGATTGAATGCATTGGACCTTTATCTCACGAAAAAAAATTAATTACCACTGATGTGTAAGTAACACATTTTGGATACAGCTCTAAAAGATATCATCAAGTCATATTAGCATGTGCAATTTTTCTATCAAGTTAAATTGGCATGCTGTGTAATTATAACTCTCATATTGCGTTTTAGAGCAGGATTGCACAAAACATTTTCAAAAGCTGTGTTCCCACCTCTGAAGTGCCTCAAACTCCTTGCTGAGTTCTGATCTAAATTATAGCACAGTTTCATGTTCACAGTGAATCAATATCATATTTGAACATCAAGATCTGGATTAGTGGGAATATTCAGTAGCAGCAATTATGGCAGAATTTGAAACAGTATTTTCTTGTTTAGCGGTATTGTGTGCCTACTATTTTTTAAAATATTCTAAGATATGTTCCTTGGATGCCATGCATGGCCACCTCTCTGGTTTTTATGTGGTATGTGGGGTTGCCACCTGTCCAGGATTCACCCGGACAGTTCGGGTTTTGAATGCTGTGTTCGGGTTTCATGGCACCTGGAACCCGGACACAAGATGTCAGGCAGACAGGGGCAACCAAAATTAAGATAGGGGCTACTGGCCCACCACTGTAAATAGTCTTAACTGTGTTATTTACATATTAATGGGTGGTGCCCATTACATATGAATAAGCCACGACTCATTCTCCCAAAAAAATATGTCCGCATGTCGCTAGAGTGTTCGGGTTTCGCTTGAAGAAAAGGTTGCAACCCTAGTGGTATGAGTGGTACAGACAATGATTATTGATGGCAAAGTAGAAATAGACAGGAAACTAGCATTTTCAGCAATGGCTATCTGTGTGTCTCTGGCTTTATTATTTTGATTCACTGATCCATATCATAAACACAGCAAGTTAAAGTGATATTAAAGTCAGAATGTTTGTAGCTATTTCAAATCTTGATTAAATCACTTACAATGGGTGCTGCTCCTTAATGTTTAAACGTTTAACCCCTTCGTGACTGACGACGTACAGTGTACATCGCCAGCATCGGGGCTGTTTAAACAGACTCCCGGCGACTTTTGCCACCGGGAGTCTGTTTAAACTTGTAGAGCCGACTGTCGGCTTTACAACAGAAGCGATTCTGGCGACTTACCTATCGCCAGATCGCTTCTTTGTCCCGAAGAAGGGGTATAGGGTCTTGGCATTCAGAAAATATATAATGTGTGGGGGTTTTAAGTAATTTTCAGGCCTAAAATGTGGAATATAACATGGGTGCAAAAAATGAAAAAAGGCCTCAGTCATGAAGGGGTTAATTTGCTGCACAATCAGCTGGTTCCCTGAGCACTAGACCTGATATCCTGTTTTAGGGTGACTCCTTCTTTTGCAAGGCTCCTATGGAGCCACCCCTGTGTGCGCTAGTAAGTTGTATGTTCTCCTACAAATGCACAGGCAAGGCAAACCACTCCCTTGCGCCTTTCTCTTCTTTTCTACAAGCCAGTAGATGGATGGCTGTACTGGAGAGGAAGTTCAGGAAGCAAACCTGAAGAGTTGGAGCTAGCAATATGCAAACATGATGAAAGTAAGTGCATAAGAAGTTATTCAAAGAAATACCTTGCTGTGCAATGTATGGTTGTTTGATCTGGATTTCTTACTGAAAACAAATTTGAGAGTTTAATGCTACTTTAATTTACAGTGAAGTCAGTTCTGATATGCATTCTCAATTCTCCTCAGTGTCTCAAAAATAAATAAAGTAGATGGATTTGCATGACAACCAGGCAGCTAAATTGTACATAGTTTTCTCAGCACAGGTTTTCAATCAAGGCATCAGAGCTTAATTCCCAGCTCCACTCTACACATCTACTGGTTGTTTTACTTAAACACTGGATCTAATTTACTTATACAACAATTTCAAACATCAAATTAAAAGGCTCCAGCAAATACTGCAGCAGTAGTAAAAGTTAATTCAATATACTCCCAGTTCTCTGTAATCCAGTGTGCAGCCAAGAACCACAGAGCACCTCACAGTGTCCATAGAAGTGTACTTCCTGAAACCTGCGCTGTATAATCTCTCCTTGCTTTTGTATCACCAGTCCCAAGCAGAGGTTCTTAAACTCAGTCTAGCCAGTTACCAGATGCTATGGACATATGAAACACAGCAATGCGCAGGTAGGCAGTCTTCCTTCTGTGCATCTCAATTTTCATTTTTGACAGGAGTGTCAAAAACGAAGCTTCTTCATATGATTGGGTGTTTATGGATAAAAGAGATTCACATCTCACATTAGCATTTTAGTAAATCAGGCCTTTGACTAACTAATTTCATTTAACTTTACACCTTAGTAAGTTGAGCATGTAGTGAATGTGTTCCTATTTATTCTGTGGGGGTCTATTATTATACATTTATTTAGCTCTGACATAACACAGTGCTGTACAGAGAACACTGAGCCAGTCACATCAGTTTCTGTACAGAGGAGCTTACACTCTAATGCAAAATGGCACCAGCTACAGGGGGACTACAAATCCCAGCAGTACATTATACAGCAATGCAGAACATTAAATGAATTGGACTCTGGACTTAGTAACGCAATGGACTCTGGACTTAGTAACGCACGGGACTCTGGACTTAGTAACGCGCTGGACTCTGGACTTAGTAACGCGCTGGACTCTGGACTTAGTAACGCACTGGACTCTGGACTTAGTAACGCACTGGACTCTGGACTTAGTAACGCACTGGACTCTGGACTTAGTAACGCACTGGACTCTGGACTTAGTAATGCACTGGTCTAAGGACTTAGTAACACCCTGGTCTCAGGACTTAGTAACACCCTGGTCTCAGGACTTAGTAACACCCTGGTCTCAGGACTTTGTAACGCTCTGGTCTCCAGACTTAGTAACGTACTGGACTCTGAACTTAGCAACGCACTGGACTCTGAACTTAGTAACGCATTGGACTCTGAACTTAGTAACGCACTGGACTCTGAACTTAGTAACGCACTGAACTAGGGACTTAGTAACACACTGGAAACTGGACCGGCGCTGCTGGGTATTGGCCTCTCGCTGCCAGACCACCACTGCTGGGGCCCGGCCTCCTCCACCTCCTCCGCTGTCAGTGGGATGGGGGGCCTGGGCCCCTCAGGCTGCCCGGGCCCTTTATATGGGTATTGGCCTACCCCCTGATGGTGGCCCGGGGGGGCACACACATATATGCCAACTGTCCCAAATTTTCCAGGACAGTCCCACCTGTTGGTCCTCTGTTCTGATTATGCGGTGTCACATGATCAAGGCATTACCCTTATGGCCGTGAGTGGATGGTTCCCACACATTTAGGGGTGGGGTTGCCCAGAAAGCAAGCATAGTCTAGGTGGGAGTGCCCAGAAGAGGGACGTGGTGCGTGGGGCATGGGCAGGACAGTTTCCCGGAGACTAAGACTAATATGTTGGTAAGCATGTAAAGTACTTAAACAAAGAAAATAATGCCTTTCAATGCTGATTATGGAAAAAAACAGGATCAGCACTGTGGAAAGCACATAGATATTGCTTTTTAGAATGAATTTAAAGCAAAGTATTCACTTATAATATGGTATAACTCATTTTGCTTGCATTTCTAAGCGTCAACAACTTTGAAAACATTTTAGGTATCATGAGAAAAACGAAAAGCAATGTCAGGTGAATTTGAATAGCACAACACTGCATATATTAAGTTGTAAACTAAGACAGAAAATTATTTAAAAAGGAGAATCATCTAACTCCTGAAATCTGTTATTAGTTTGTTCATTTTGTTTTTGTGTACATGCAGTTTAACCTCTGTTTAGTTGTAAAGTATGGGGGTAGTGACAGGTGTAATGATACATTGTATATAGTATGGGGTAGTGACGGGTGTGATCATACATTGTATATAGTATGGGGTTAGTGAAAGGTGTAATGATACATTGTATATAGTATGGGGTAGTGACGGGTGTGATCATACATTGTATATAGTATGGGGGGTAGTGACGGGTGTAATGATACATTGTATATAGTATGGGGTTAGTGAAAGGTGTAATGATACATTGTATACAGTATGGGGGTAGTGACAGGTGTGAGGATACATTGTATATAGTATGGGGGTAGTGACAGGTGTAATGATACATGGTATATAGTATAGGGGTAGTGACAGGTGTGATGATACATTATATATAGTATGGGGGCAGTGACAGGTGTAATGATACATTATATATAGTATGGAGGTAGTGACAGGTCTAATTATATATTGTATATATTTTCACCTGATTGTTAGACCGGTCCTTTCAGCCTCCTCCGCTCCAGTGGTATAAGGTCCTATCACGTCCAGTCACAGTCTATTGGACGTGAGGATGCCAAGGGACATTCCATCACTGGAGCATAGAAGGAGACAGTTTGGGGGGACCAGTCTAGCAACCAGCCAACATCAAGATTCAGGTGAGTATATCTCTGTTATTTTTGTCCCTAGTGCGGGGGTTGCCCCATTGCACGGGTTAAGAATATTTATGCCTGAAGTTCTTCTTTAAGCAACTTGGAGAAAGAAAGGCACAGGATTGTTAAATTACCAAATAATAGACAGTAATACAATTACGGTATGCATTATATCTTTGTGAATTGACACTCTTGAGTGTGTAGATGAGTGTTTGACAATTTTAGGCACGAAGCCTAGCGATCTGAGCCATCTGGAGGCAATTTTTTTTCCAACACATTTTTGTTACATTGTAATTGTATTTTGCAGCAACATCTTGTTCCAGCCAAGCAGCTCTTATGTATGGATCTCATAAGAAATCTGAGCACTTTATCTGTATTTCTAGTACTGGAGCTATTTAAGCTGAGGGAAGATCAAGCTTCAGTATGATTTCACTGTAACAAAACTTTTCTTTTACTTTTCTTTTCTGCTTTTGTTCAGCACTATCTTAGACTAAATACAAAGGTACCAAATAGTTAATATTGTGCCACATATGGGTAATTATCCATGTGTTGGTAATCACAGAAAATGTAGGTCTGTGCTTTGGGACAATAGAGATTATGTTAGTGATTTTGTTTAATGCAGCTTATTACTTTATTTCCCTCAGCAATTAAATCTAAATGATTTTGATTCTATTTTGGAAGCATTGTTTATTTGTTTTGCTCAAGGGTAGGAGTCACAATGAAAAAAAGGTACGCTTAGGTGATGAAGTGCCCTCAGGGTGTCAAAATAACAGGTTTACTTTTCTGTATAGACCCTTAAACTCTGTCTAAAGTCAACTTAACCCCCTTTATGTATCCTGGTGACCATTGGGAATGAAAGTAGGGGAAATAAAAAAACCTTGAGTTGTCACTAAAAAACAGTAGAGGGTAAATCTGTCAACAGGGACAGGTGTTCCAGTTACAACTGTATAAGAGGGGTGTTACCTCAAGTAATTTTTCCCAGTGGACCATGAATGGGAAAAAAGGCAGGGATTATTACTATACTCTACACTCTCCAAAACCAAGAAATATGCCTAAGAGAATTGACTTACCTTACACATGCTCTCCTAATCTATGACTGGAGATTGGGCCAGGATGTCCAGTTATGAAGGAACACATAATACATGTCCTGCCTTTCAAAATGCAGGATGTCTGAGCAGACAAATGCAGGCTCAATCACTACTACATGGGAGTGGGGTGGGTGCACACAGCCTGAGTAAGATTCAGCTAAGGGAAAATTGGCCACACAGTCCTGGTGACCAGTGTGTGACTTGCCACTGTCAGAAAACAATAGCTCAACCGGTGGCTAGTTGTTAGTATGGATGGGGCAGGACTGCATGAGAAACAATGATCAGTGTATGGCCAGTCTTACATAAGACTGTGAGGTATTCTGTCATTAGACTGTAGTGGGGGGGGTATGAGTGGAAGTAAATCCTCCTAAAGGCCCTTACAGCAAGGTGAACTTGCTGCCCAGTTGGTTTCCCTCAACCATAATTTATCAAAAATAAAAAATCATTGAGATGTGATACTGTTACAGACTTGCCTAGAGTAGCAAGCCACTCTTTCTCCCCACTGTGTCTTCCAGTGCACATGCTTCTCTGCCCTCACTTTGTCCTCACTACCCGCTCTCCCCTCTGTGGAGTTCAGAGAAACTGAGCTCTTTGGCCGGGAGCAAGGGGTGCAGAATGGGGCAGTTTTGTACGTTTTTGACCACACCGGGGTGTTTATATGTCTGGGGAAATGTTATACTGCTTGCTAGCAGTGAATTAAGGTACAGAAGCACTGAGCATTTCATACCACTTTAAACCTTATATGAGTGTTAAGTTTACATGTATGGGTTAGATTTACTGAGTCATGTTCTTGGTTAGATTTAGGTTAAAGGCACATTCCATCTTTTAGAAGAAATTACTAAATGCACCCAAATAAAAAATAAAAAAAATTGTAAATGGATCTGTAAATGGATGAGGAGGATGACATGCCACATTCTAAAAAAAGTACAGCAGCCAGCAGGGAGAAGAACCCAGAGATTCAG